>NC_053025.1:39088778-39345770 GCF_003073215.2 Triticum urartu
TGAGCCTCTTGCTTCATGTGCTTAGTGATATGCTTCAAAACCCTCAACTACTTTCCCATATCCACATATGACCTAAACCCTAAGCCAAACTCGGTCCTACTGATTCTTCCTATCCAGCGCCACCGAGTTTCACTTGTCATTAGCCACTGCCAAACCCTAGCAATTCGGTCCTACCGATAGGGATCTTGGTCTCACCGAGATGGGGTTGCAAACTCTCTGTTTCCCTTTCGTAACTTTTCGGTCTTACCGAAAGAGCGAATCGGTCCCACCGAGATTGCAATGTAAACTCAGTGTTTCCCCTTTGTAACTTTTCGGTCTCACCGAAAGAGCAAATCGGTCCCACCGAGTTTGCCTGACCAACTCTCTGGTTAGCTAATTACCAAATTCAGTCTCACCCAGTTTGTGTAATCGGTCTCACCGAGATTACGTTATGCCCAAACCCTAACCATATTGGTCCTACCGAGTTGCATGTCAGTCCCAGCGAAAATCACTAACGGTCACTAGGTTTACTTTTTCGGTCCGACCGAGCTTATTGATTCGGTCCCACCGAGATTGGAAAACTGTGTAACGGTTGGATTTTGTGTGGAGGCTATATATACCCCTCCACCTTCTTCTCATTCTATGAGAGAGCCATCAGAACACACACACCATTCCAACTCATACATTCTGAGAGAGAACCACCTACTCATGTGTTGAGACCAAGACATTCCATTCCTACCATATGAATCTTGATCTCTAGTCTTCCCAAGTTTCTTTCCACTCAAATCCTCTTTCAACCAAATCCAAATCCTATGAGAGAGAGTTGAGTGTTGGGGAGACTATCATTTGAAGCACAAGAGCAAGGAGTTCATTACCTACACACCATTTGTTACTTCTTGGAGAGTGGTGTCTCCTAGATTGGCTAGGTGTCACTTGGGAGCCTCCGACAAGATTGTGGAGTTGAACCAAGGAGTTTGTAAGGGCAAGGAGATCGCCTACTTCGTGAAGATCTACCGCTAGTGAGGCAAGTCCTGTGTGGGCGATGGCCATGGTGGGATAGACAAGGTTGCTTCTTCGTGGACCCTTTGTGGGTGGTTGCTTCTTCGTGGACCCTTCGTGGGTGGAGCCCTGTGTGGACTCGCGCAACCGTTACCCTTGGGTGGAGCCCCGTGTGGACTCGCGCAACCGTTACCCTTCTTGGGTTGAAGTCTCCATCAACGTGGATGTAGGATAGCACCACCTATCCGAACCACGGGAAAAACATTCGTGTCTCCAATAGCGTTTGAATTCTCCAAACCCTTCCCTTTACATTCTTGCAAGTTGCATGCTTTACTTTCCGCTGCCTATATACTCTTTGCATGCTTGCTTGAATCATGTGATGATTGCTTGACTTGTCCTAAATTAGCTAAAATCTTCCAAGAACTAAAATTGGGAAAAGGTTAAGTTTTTATTTGGTCAAGTAGTCTAATCACCCCCCCTCTAGACATACTTTCGATCCTACACCGGCTCCTTGGTCGACAGGAAGGCCCCACTGTCCAGGGCCTTGTCGACGGCTGGTTACTGTTGCTTAATCTTGGTGACGAGGGCTTCGCCGAGGTGGGCATGGCTACAGTGCCGCCGCCCGGCGGGCGATCACTGTAGCCTCACCGCATCTTGTCTCCTTAATGGGGCGTCTTCTTCGAGGGAGGTGGCAAGCCGGCTATGGGGAGCCGGCTCTATCTTGGGCCCACTAGGGGAGGCCTGGCCGCCTTCGGGTGTCTCTCTGCCCGAAGGGGCCCACCGCCCGTGGGCCGCGCCGGCAGTCCATCGTGGTTGACATCAAGGTCATCGTGGCAACAGTGCCGCGCCGGACGGGTCATGGCCACCCGTATGGCGCACTGTGCCAGGCGTGCTCCGGGATTCGGGGGTGGCAGGCTTCACTGTAGCCACGCCCCGTCACATCGCCGTTATGTGGATGCAGACTTTGAGGGTACGATCTTGACCGCTTTATGGGAGCCGGCTTCTTGGAGTCGGCCCTCTCGCGGCCGGCTTCTCGGAGCCGGCCCTCCCGTGGCGTTTCTTCATGAGGGCTGAAGTCGGGCCGCCTTCCGATAGCCGGCCTGGAGACAGCTGGCAAGGGGAAGGCGGCCCTGTGTCTTGGATTCTTGAGGGCCGAATCGGCTCGTAATTTTTTCAGAAGGGCCAGGGGGAGCCGGCTAGGCTACCCATGGTTATTTACTCCGACACCCACCCTCACATAAGTGATCTTTCCCACATTAGACAAGAGCCCCAAGAGACGGTACATCACTGTTGGGCCAGATTCATCCTTGTAATGAGCAAGGTCAAGGACTGTCGCGAGGAAGACGCAATTTCATTCTTTTGCAAAAAGTGCACGGACAAGGGAATCCTCAATGCCATAAGTTGCCGTGACATAGTACACTTCGCTGACTTGGCGGCCATAGTACATAAGTACTGTGCGATGGAAAGCACCGGGAAAACCCAAACAAAATTCTGGGATCCTCCGGCTCTCACTAAACCCTCCATCCAAACTAAAAGGGTGTACTCTTATAAGTCACCCGATCCAATTACAAAGAAACCAAAGCCCACTATAGGGAGAGGAACTATATTGGAGGGATGGCTCAATGGACCATGCAAAATTCGCAGTACACTGAATACCATGCCAACGCATAGCCTTAGAGCATGTTGGATACTCCGGCAGGTGGCCAAGAGCGGCGAGGACCTCCTCATCAACAATACCACAGAGCACCATCCCATGGAAAATAACATTACAGTACTGACAGTCTTCGAGACTTTCGCCTCAAATAATAGGCGCAAGCGAGCACTCCGCAGCCTCGCCGAAGTATGCCACATTGCAACAATAAATCCATGGAACGACACGGCTATAACCTCCAATGCCAGTGACGAACCTCAATTCCGAACAGCCCGAGCACCAGCCGCTTTGGTCCTTAGTCAAATTGTGGACGGCTTCCGGCTTACTAAAGTGCTCATGGACGGTGGCAGCGGATTAAACCTCATCTACGAGGAGACTCTTAGCAAAATGGAAATAGACAAGAGCCACATTGAGCAAAGCAGCACGACCTTATAAGGAATAATCCCTAGTCGGGAGGCACGATGTGCGGGAAAAATCACACTAGATGTGGTATTCAGCACACCGGAGAATTATAGGTCCGAAGAAATCACATTCCAAGTGGCCCCGTTTAGTAGCGGACACCACACCCTTTCAGGGCGGGAGGCATTCACGATCTTCCAAGCTATACCCCATTACAGGTACATGAAGCTCAAGATGCCCGGGCCCAATGGAATCATCAATCTCGCTAGTGATCTAGACATAGCACTCCGTGCCGAAAATAAAACTACCGCACTAGCCCTCGAGGTGTTTTCCGAAGCCCTTGCGGCCGAAGAATTAACTGCGCTGCTCTCCACAGTGGACATGGACAACGTGATACTCGACAAAAGACCCAAGTCCACCTCTTTTAAACCAGTGGATGAAATAGTCAAATTCCAGGTCCACCCAACGGACCCTACGAAAACAGCATCCATCGGGGCATAGCTGAACCCCACAACAGACGCCGCACTACGGGAGTTCTTGCGCGAGAATTGGCACATCTTTGCCTGGCATCCTTCAGACATGCCAGGAATCCCATGCAGGCTGGCCGAGCATAGCCTAAACATTCTAAAGGGATTCAAGCCGGTCAAGCAGACTCTTCGGTATTTCTCAGAGCCTAAGCGACAAGCCATGGGAGAAGAGCTAGCCAAGTTACTCGAGGCCGGATTCATTAGAGAAATAAAACACCCGGACTGGCTAGCAAACCTTGTGATGGTACCAAAGAAGGACAAATCCTGGCGCCTATGTGTCGATTTCAAGGACCTTAACAAGACTTGCCCCAAGGATCCCTTCCCCTCCCCCGCATCGATCAAATTATCACCGCTACCGCCGGACACGACTCATTGTGTTTCCTCGACACATACTCCGAATACCATTGATGACCCACAAGTATAGGGGATCTATCATAGTCCTTTCGATAAATAAGAGTGTCGAACCCAACGAGGAGCAGAAGGAAATGATAAGCGGTTTTCAGTAAGGTATTCTCTGCAAGCACTGAAATTATAGGTAACAGATAGTTTTGTGATAAGATAATTAGTAACGAGCAACGACTAACAAAAGTAAATAAAGTGCAGCAAGGTGGCCCAATCCTTTTTGTAGCAAAGGACAAGCCTGGACAAATTCTTATATAGAGAAAAGCGCTCCCGAGGACACATGGGAATTATCGTCAAGCTAGGTTTCATCACGTTCATATGATTCGCGTTTGGTACTTTGATAATTTGATATGTGGGTGGACCGGTGCTTGGGTGCTGCCCTTACTTGGACAAACATCCCACTTATGATTAACCTCTATTGTAAGCATCCGCAACTACAACAAAAATATTAAGGTAAACCTAACCATAGCATGAAACATATGGATCCAAATCAGCCCCTTACGAAGCAACACATAAACTAGGGTTTAAGCTTTTGTCACTCTAGCAACCCATCATCTACTTATTACTTCCCAATGCCTTCCTCTAGGCCCAAATAATGGTGAAGTGTCATGTAGTCGACGTTCACATAACACCACTAGAGGAGAGACAACATACATCTCATCAAAATATCGAACGAATACCAAATTCACATGACTACTAATAGCAAGACTTCTCCCATGTCCTCAGGAACAAACATAACTACTCACAAAGCATATTCATGTTCATAATTAAAGGGGTATTAATGTGCATATAGGATCTGAACATATGATCTTCCACCAAATAAACCAACTAGCATCAACTACAAAGAGTAATCAACACTACTAGCAACCCACAGGTACCAATCCGAGACTTGGAGACAAGAATTGGATACAAGAGATGAACTAGGGTTTGAGAGGAGATGGTGCTAGTGAAGATGTTGATGAAGATTGACCCCCTCCCGATGAGAGGATCGTTGGTGATGACGATGGCGATGATTTCCCCCTCCCGGAGGGAAGTTTCCCCGGCAGAACAGCTCCGCCGGAGCCCTAGATTGGTTCCGCCGAGGTTCTGCCTCGTGGCGGCGGAGTCTCGTCTGGAAAGATGGCTTATGATTTTTTCCTCATCAAAAGACTCCATATAGCAGAAGATGGGCATCGGAGGGCCACCAGGGGCCCAGGAGGTAGGGGGGCGCGCCCAGGGGGTAGGGCGCGCCCCCACCCTCATGAGCAGGGTGTGCCCCCCTCTGGAACTTCTTGCACTCATTATTTATTATATATTCTAAAAATTACTTTCGTGAAGTTTCAGGACTTTTGGAGCTGTGCAGAATAGGTCTCTAATATTTGCTCCTTTTCCAGCACAGAATCCCAGCTGCCGGCATTCTCCCTCTTTATGTAAACCCTATAAAATAAGAGAGAATAGGCATAAGTATTGTGACATAATGTGTAATAACAGCCCATAATGCAATAAATATCAATATAAAAGCATGATGCAAAATGGACGTATCAATTCCCCCAAGCTTAGACCTCGCTTGTCCTCAAGCGAAAGCCAAAATCGAAAAATATGTCCACACGTTTAGAGATAGAGGTGTCGATAAAAATAAAATACGGACATGAGGGCATCATGATTATTCTTAGAACAACAACTTATATAATTCTTGTCATATGATCTCTTATGCTAGAGGAACAATTCAATCACAATTTCAAGTATGAATCATAAACTTCATTGAAAACTAACAAACTATAATCTCAGTCATTGGAGCAATTGCAATTTATCATAACATAGGAAAGATTTAATATAAGAGCTTTTCAGCAAGTCCACATACTCAACTATCATATAGTCTTTCACAATTGCTGACACTCACGCAATACTTATGGGTATGGAGTTTTAATCGGACACAGAGAAAGATAGGGGCTTATAGTTTTGCCTCCAAACGTATTGCCTCAAGGGTAATGTCAACAATAATAGTTCATGAAAACTCACATCCAATTAGACATATATACTAGGATCTTTTTCAACATGTTGTGCTTGCCAAAAGATAAAATTTAAAAAGGAAGGGTGAAGATCACCATGACTCTTATGCAAGGTAGGAGATACAAGTAAAAGATAGGCCCTTCGCAGAGGGAAGCAGAGGTTGTAATGCATTTTTATGGATGGATGCACAAAATCTTAATGCGAAAGAACATCACTTTATATTGCCACTTGTGATATGGACCTTTATTATGCAGTCCATCGCTTTTATTTCTTCCATATCACACGATCGTATAAAGCTTATTTTCTCCCACACTAATAAGTCATACATATTTAGAGAGCAATTTTTATTGCTTGCACCGATGGCAACTTACTTGGAGGATCTTACTAAATCCATAGGTAGGTATGGTGGACTCTCATGGCAAAAATGGTTTAAGGGTGTTTGGAAACACAAGTAGTATCTCTACTTGGTGCGATGAATTTGGCTAGCATGAGGGGGAAAGGCAAGCTCAATCATGTTGGATGTTCCATGACAGTATAATTTATCTCAGATGTAAGAAAACACAACCCATTGCGTTGCCTTCCTTGTCCAACATCAACTCTTTAGCATGTCATACTTTAATGAGTGCTCACAATCATAAAAGATGTCCAAGATAATGTATTTATATGTGAAGACCTCTCTTTCTTTATTACTTCCTATTAATTGCAATGATGACCAAAACTATCTTTGTCAACTCTCAACAACTTTTATTCATCATACTCTTTATATGTGAGCTCATTACTCTCCATAAGATCCATATGATCTCTTTTATTTCTTTCTCTTTTCTTTTATTCACTCAAGATCATGGCAAAATAATCAAGCCCTTGACTCAACACTAATCTTTATTATATAGCTCACGGACTCGATTACATAGAATGATCATAAAGCAAAACTCACAACTAGATCATACTAAAACTTTATTCTACTAGATCAAGATATTACCAAAAGGATCGAACTAAGAAAAGCGGTAAAAATAAAAGTGATGGTGATACGATACTGGGGCACTCCCCCAAGCTTGGCAGTTGCCAAGGGGAGTGCCCATACCCATGTGATTATGTCTCCTTTGTTGGTGAAATTGATGGTTCTGTTGGTGGCGTAGGCTTGTCGTCCTTCTTCCAAGGCATAGGCTCACCATCATAGAAGGATGATCGAGTCTCCTGAAACCTCAAATCTGCAGCCAAACTCATCCTCTTGAATCTATATCTATACTCACAGTTTTGATTTTGCAGGTCATAGATCTGGGCTTGGAGGTGCTCCATTTTCTCAGGAAGCTTGAAGATGGCCTCCCCAATGTCCTTAACGTCCAGCTTGTGGTTGTTGGTGAACTCCGTGATCATAATGTGATTGGAATCGAGTCCACGCTCCACCATCTCCTGACACCTGAAAACTTCTTGCTCCAATGCCTCGAGCCTTGCCTCCATGCTTCTGGTCTTCCTTGGTCCCTCAACATCGCGGATGTGCAACAACCCCTCACGCATCTCAATGGTTCGAGGGTGTTGCAGCACTTCCGCGAGGTAGGGGTTGATGACCTTCTCTAATAACTAGTCCTTGGGGGCACTTGAAGACGACATGACGACCTGGATCTGTCAGAAAAACAGCTCAAAACAAAGACAGGAGATATTTGCGTGATACGGTGATCAAAACCTTTGGGAGGTTATATAATGAATTTTTACCGACTAAAATACGTGTCGTGTAAGAAAACGGAGTCCGGTGAGCACACGAGGTGCCCACGATGTAGGGGGGGCGCGCCCAGGGGGGTAGGGCGCACCCTCCACCCTCGTGTCCTTCCCGGACTGCTTCTTATTTTTCTATTTTTCTAAATATTCTAAAACGGAAGAAAATTGCCATAAGAACTGTTTTGGAGTCGGTTTACTTACCGTACCACATACCTATTCCTTTTCGGAGTCTGAAATGTTCTGGAAAGTGTCCCTTATGTATTCCTCCGGGGTTATGGTTTCAATAACATTGGTTTCAACATTTATAGGATTATCTGAGATATAATGTTTAATTCTTTGACCGTTCACCACCTTTGGGTTTGTGCCTTCGAAGTTGTTGATTTTTATGGCACCGGAACGATAGACCTCCTCGATAACGTAAGGACCTTCCCATTTAGAGAGAAGCTTCCCTGCAAAAAATCTTAAACGAGAGTTGTATAGCAATACATAATCACCTACATTAAACTCACGCTTTCGTATCCTTTTGTCATGCCATCTTTTAACTTTTTTCTTTAAATAATTTGGCATTCTCATAGGCTTGGGTTCTCCATTCATCAAGTGAGCTATTGCCAAATAACCTCTTCTCACCGTCAAGTTTGAAATCATAATTGAGTTCTTTAATAGCCCAATGAGCCTTATGTTCTAGTTCGAGAGGTAAGTGACATGCTTTTCCATAAACCATTTTATACAGAGACATACCCATAGGATTTTTATATGCAGGTCTATAGGCCCATAATGCATCATCAAGTTTCTTGGACCAATTCTTTCTAGATCTATTAACAGTCTTTTGCAAAATTAATTTGAGTTCTCTATTACTCAATTCTACTTGACCACTAGACCGTGGGTGATAAGGAGATGCAATTCTATGATTAACATCATATTTAGCAAGCATTTTACGGAAAGCACCATGAATAAAATGTGAACCACCATCAGTCATTAAGTATCTAGGGACTCCAAACCTTGGAAAATAACTTCTTTAAGCATCTTAATAGAGGTGTTATGATCAACACTACTAGTTGGAATAGCTTCTACCCACTTAGTAACATAATCAACAGCAACTAAAATATGTGTGTATCCATTGGATGCAGGAAAGGTCCCATATAATCAAAGCCCCAAACATCAAATGGTTCAATAACAAGTGAATAATTCATAGGCGGCATTTCTTGATGTCTACTAATATTACCAATTCTTTGACATTCATCACAAGATACAACAAACTTACGGGCATCCTTGAAGAGAGTAGGCCAATAAAAACCGGATTGCAATACCTTATGTGCAGTTCTATCTCCAGCGTGGTGTCCTCCATAAGCTTCGGAGTGACAATTGCATAGGATCTGTTCCTGTTCATGCTCAGGTACACAACGTCTAATAACACCATCGTTGCTCAAGGAGCTTTAGTATTCCTTTCTTACCACTTCTTTCATCTTAGGATTCAGCCGTCGTTGGTGATCACGAACTGGTTTGGCATCTTTCTCCAAATTTATTTTGTGTTGACATAGTGTGGGACTAATGCCCTTAAGATCATCGAGAGTATATCCAATAGCAGCACGGTGCTTCTTCAGAGTTTTCAATAATCTCTCTTCTTCATGCTCTGAAAGGTTAGCACTAATAATAACAGGATATATCTTTTTCTCATCAAGATAAGCATATTTAAGAGTATCAGGTAACGGTTTGAGCTCAAACACGGGATCACCCTTGGGTGGAGGAGGATCCCCTAGGATTTCAACAGGCAAATTGTGTTTCAGGATGGGTTCCTGTTTAAAGAATACTTCATCTATTTCCCTTCTTTCATTCATAAACATATCATTTTCATGGTCTAGCAAATATTGTTCTAAAGGATCACTAGGAGGCACGGCAATAGAAGCAAGACCAATAATTTCATCTTTACTAGGCAATTCCTCTTCAGGTGTTGTCTACGAAATTTAGAGAAATTAAACTCATGAGACATATCCTAAAAGCCAATAGTAACAACATCCTTTTCGCAATCTATCCTAGCATTAACTGTGTTCAAGAAGGGTCTACCAAATATAATGGGACAAAAGCTATCTTGTGGGGAACCAAGAACAAGAAAATCAGTAGGATATTTAGTTTTCCCACACAAGACTTCAACATCTCTAACAATTCCAATTGGTGAAATAGTATCTCTATTGGCAAGTTTAATTGTGACATCAATATCTTCTATCTCAGCAGGTGCAATATCATGCATAATTTCTTTGTATAAGTCATGAGGTATAGCACTAGCACTGGCACCCATATCACATAAGCCATGATAACATTGATCTCCTATTTTAACAGAAATAACAGGCATGCCTACCAAAGATCTAGGTTTATCTTTAGCACAAGGTTTAGCAATTCTAGCAGTATCATCATGGAAATGAATAACATGCCCATCAATATTATCAGACAAGAGATCTTTAACAATAGCAATATTAGGTTCAACTTTAATTTGCTCAGGAGGTGTATAGGTTCTAATATTGCTTTTACGAACCACAGTTGAAGCTTTAGCATGATCTTTTATCCTAACAGGAAAAAGGTGGTTTCTCAACATAAGCAGTAGGAACAATAGGATCATTATAAGTGACAGTCTTTTCTTCAACTTTAATAGGTGCAGCTACTTTTACTTCTATGGGAGGATGATATTTAAACCACTTCTCCCTAGGGAGATCAACATGAGTAGCAAAAGATTCACAGAAAGAAGATACTATTTCAGAGTCAAGTCCATATTTAGTGCTAAATTTACGGAAAACATCAGTATCCATAAAAGATTTAACACAATCAAACTTAGGTGTCATACTTGACATCTTACCTCCGTCGAGGTCCCAATCTTCAAAGTTGCGTTTAATTCTTTCCAGTAAATCCCATTTGAATTCAATAGTCTTCATCATAAAAGAGCCAGCACAAGAAGTATCGAGCATGGTGCGATTGTTATCAGAAAGTCGAGCATATAAATTTTGATTAATTATTTCTCTTGAGAGCTCATGATTGGGGCATGAATATAACATTGATTTAAGCCTCCCCCAAGCTTGAGCGATGCTTTCTCCTTCGCGAGGCCAAAAATTATATATATAATTGCGATCATGATGAACAAGATGCATAGGATAAAACTTCTGATGAAATTCCAATTTCAATCGTTTGTAGTTCCATGATCCCATATCATCACATAGCCTATACCATGTTAATGCATCTCCCTTCAAAGATAAAGGGAAGACCTTATTCTTAATAACATCCTCGGTCACACCTGCAAGCTTAAATAATCCACAAACTTCATCCACATATATTAGGTGCTCATCAGGATGCATTGTTCTGTCTCCTGCAAAAGGATTAGCTAGCAGTTTTTCTATCATACCCGAAGGAATTTAAAAATAGACATTTTCATTTGCATTTTCAGTAGGTTCAGTAGGTTGGGGAGCAACTCTTTGCTCTACTGGTCGAGGTGAAGATACCCCGAACAAGCCCCTCAGAGGATTACTTTCCATAGTAACAAGTGACAGTAAATTTCAGCACACTATATAAATTTTTCCTTACCAAATTCCACCTACCAAAGGCGCTTCACTCCCCGGCAACGGCGCCAGAAAAGAGTCTTGATGACCCACAAGTATAGGGGATCTATCGTAGTCCTTTCGATAAGTAAGAGTGTCAAACCCAACGAGGAGCAGACGGAAATGATAAGCGGTTTTCAGTAAGGTATTCTCTGCAAGCACTGAAATTATAGGTAACATATATTTTTGTGATAAGATAATTAGTAACAAGCAACAAGTAACAAAAGTAAATAAAGTGCAGCAAAGTGGCCCAATCCTTTTTGTAGCAAAGGACAAGCCTGGACAAATTCTTATATAGAGAAAAGCACTCCCGGGAACACATGGGAATTATCGTCAAGCTAGGTTTCATCACGTTCATATGATTCATGTTCGGTACTTTGATAATCTGATATGTGGGTGGACTGGTGCTTGGGTGCTGCCCTTACTTGGACAAACATCCCACTTATGATTAACCTCTATTGCAAGCATCCGCAACTACAACAAAAGTATTAAGGTAAACCTAACCATAGCATGAAACATATGGATCCAAATCAGCCCCTTACGAAGCAACACATAAACTAGGGTTTAAGCTTCTATCACTCTAGCAACCCATCATCTACTTATTACTTCCCAATGCCTTCCTCTAGGCCCAAATGATGGTGAAGTGTCATGTAGTCGACGTTCACATAACACCACTAGAGGAGAGACAACATACATCTCATCAAAATATCGAACGAATACCAAATTCACATGACTACTAATAGCAAGACTTCTCCCATGTCCTGAGGAACAAACGTAACTACTCACAAAGCATATTCATGTTCATAATCAGAGGGGTATTAATGTGCATATAGGATCTGAACATATGATCTTCCACCAAATAAACCAACTAGCATCAACTACAAAGAGTAATCAACACTACTAGCAACCCACAGGTACCAATCCCAGACTTGGAGACAAGACTTGGATACAAGAGATGAACTAGGGTTTGAGAGAAGATGGTGCTGGTGAAGATGTTTATGGAGATTGACCCCCTACTGATGAGAGGATCGTTGGTGATGACGATGATTTCCCCCTCCCGGAGGGAAGTTTCCCCGGCAGAACAGCTCCGCTGGAGCCCTAGATTGGTTCCGCCAAGGTTCTGCCTCGTGGTGGCGGAGTCTCGTCTGGAAAGATGGCTTATGATTTTTTCCTCATCGAAAGACTCCATATAGCAGAAGATGGGCATCAGAGGGCCACCAGGGGCCCACGAGGTAGGGGGCGCACCCAGGGGGGTAGGGCGCGCCCCCACCCTCATGGGTAGGGTGTGGCCCCCCTCTGGAACTTCTTGCACTCATTATTTATTATATATTCTGAAAATGACTTTCGTGAAGTTTCAGGACTTTTGGAGTTGTGCAGAATAGGTCTCTAATATTTGCTCCTTTTCCAGCATAGAATCCCAGCTGCCGGCATTCTCCCTCTTTATGTAAACCCTGTAAAATAAGAGAGAATATGCATAAGTATTGTGACATAATGTGTAATAACAGCACATAATGCAATAAATATCGATATAAAAGCATGATGCAAAATGGACATATCAACCATCAAATCAAGATGGCGGAGTCCGATCAAGCCAAAACGGCATTCATCACCCCATACGACCCCTTCTGTTTTAACACCATGCCTTCCGGGCTCAAAAACGTCGGTGCAACCTATCAACACATGATTCAGACATGCCTGGAAGCACAAATCGGCAAGACAGTGGAGGCATACGTAGACGATGTGGTCATTAAAACCAGACACGTCGAATCCTTAATAGACGAATTGAGGCTTACGTTCGACAATCTCCGAACATATGACATCAAGCTCAATCCGGAAAAATGTGTTTTCGGCGTGCCCACCGGAAAGCTCTTGGCTTCATCGTTTCCAATAGAGGAACTGAAGCAAATCCGGCTAAAATCTGAGCTCTGTCACAGTTGGCTACCCCAACAGACCTCAAGCAAATCCAGAAATTAACCGGATGTGTGGCTGCCTTAAGCCGCTTTATCTCTCGACTGGGAGAAAAGGCATTACCTCTTTATCGCCTTCTTCGGCGCACCAAACACTTCGAGTGGACGAATGCGGCCACGGCCGGATTGGAAGAAATAAAAGCCCTCTTGGCCAGCAACCCAATCTTGGCCGCGCCAAATATCGGCGAACCAATGTTGTTATATATAGCGGCAACACACCATGTTGTAAGTGCAGTGCTCGTCGTCGAACGAAAGACATACGGACATAAGTTCCCGCTTCAAAAGCTGGTATACTACGTATCCACTGTCCTCACTCCATGCAAATCAAGGTACCCACATTATCAAAAGATAGCATACGTGGTCTTCATGGCACCCCGAAAACTATGACACTAGTTTCAAGAGTGTTCAATTATGGTGGCCTCTGAAGTACCACTCAACGACATAATAAATAACTACGATGCCACGAGCCGGATTGCTAAATGGGATATTGAGCTCCTCCCGTTCGACATAACATACAAACCCCAGCGAGCCAATAAGTCGCAAGTACTGGCTGATTTCATCACCGAATGGACAGTAGCCGAACTCCCTAAAGAGTACGGCGCGTACTCCAATTGGATCGTGCACTTCGATGGCTCTAATATGCTAGCTGGTCTGGGGGCAGGCGTCGTCCTAACATCCCCCACTCCAAATATTATACACAGCATCCAGCAATGCAGCAGAATATGAGGCCCTGTTGCATGGTCTCCGGATGGCAGTCTCCATGGGCATTCAACGCCTAGAGGTGCGTGGGGATTCGAACCTCACAATATCTCAAATAAATGGAGACTTTGATGCCAAGGACCCCAAAATGGCGGCTTACCGCAATGCCGTCCTCAAAATGTCAGCTCGGTTCGAGGGGCTCGAATTACACCATGTGGTCCGAGAAAACAATCAAGTGGCGGATATCCTCGCCCGCATCGGCGCTAAGTGCGACCCTGTTCGACCTAATATCTTCTTGGAAAGGCTGTTTAAGCCATCCGTGTGTGGGAAGGGGAGATTGGCAACAACAGTCCGGATCCGGCCACAACACCAGATCCCGAGCACTCTGACGTAATCGGAGGCTCTGCCACCGAAATAACACCTTCGGCCCACGTGATTATGGCTGTCATCGCCCCGTGGACAGAACCCTTTTCGGCTTACCTAAATAGGAAAGAACTCCCCGAGGACCCAAACGAGGCACGTTGCATTGTGCGGCGGTCTAAAGCCTACAAGGTCCACGAGGGAGAGCTTTATAAGAAAAGCGCTACCGAAGTACTTCAAAGGTGTATCTCCGAAGAGGAAGGACGACAACTTTTGGCAGAAATTCATGCTGGACTCGGCAGCCATCACGCCGCAGCTCGGGCCCTTGTAAGCAAGGCCTTCTGTATAGGTTTCTACTAGCCGACAGCCCGAGCAGACGCATAGGACCTCGTCCAACATTGCGTCGGTTGCTAGCTTTTTGCAAACGAAAGCCATATTCCACCTACCGCTCTCCAAACAATCCCCATTACTTGGCCCTTTGCGGTCTGGGGGCTTGATATGGTCGGACCCCTTAAAGGAGGAAGCCATAAGAAAAAGTACCTATTAGTCATGGTGGATAAATTCACCAAATGGATAGAAGCCAAACAAGTTAAAACAGCCGAGTCCGGACCAGTGATAGACTTCATATCCGGGGTTGTACACCGTTATGGTGTCCCCCACAACATCATCACCGATAACGGCTCGAACTTTACAGCTGACAAGGTAAAAACTTGGTGCGGCAACTTGGGCATTAAGCTCGATTATGCCTCCGTCTATCACCCCCAAACAAACGGTCAAGTCGAACAAGAAAATGGTCTTATTATGAGCGGCATTAAACCCAAATTAGTGCGATCCTTGAAGGAATCAGATATGCACTGGGTTGAGGAGCTCGACTCTGTACTATGGGGGCTACGGACCACGCCGAATCGCACTACAGGATACACACCGTTTTTTATGGTGTACGGCTTAGAGGCGGTATTGCCCTGCGACATCATTCATGACTCACCACGAGTGTGCATGTACAAAGAGAAAGAAGCCGAGCTTGATCGGCAGGACATTTTAGACACCCTAGAGGAGGAGCGTGACGTAGCAAAAGCCCGCTCCGCATTCTATCAGGAACAGGCTCGACGGTATCAAAGAAGAGAAGTGCGGGCCAAAACTTATAACGTTGGCGAACTCGTCCTCGCTTACCAGAGAAGAAAAAGGACAAGCTCAAGCCCAAATGGGAAGGTCCATTCGTCATTGACAAAGTTCTAACCGGTGGAGCGTACCGTCTGCGGGATGCATCGGACAATCGACTCGAACCAAACCCATGGAACGCGGCCAGACTCCGAAGGTTCTACGCCTAGTGCTGGACTTTGTGTTTGTCTCCTTACCTCCGCCTTTTTTCATATATATATATATCCGCTATCTGTCTTTCTTTCTTTCTTTCTTTCTTCCCTTTTTCTTCACGGCCTTAAAAGGTTAAAATGTGCCTTGACTACACAATCTTGACGCACTAGGCGTGCTCATTATATCTAGGGGCTTCTTATATAGAAGCTTAATATAATTATGTTCCGGGCTCTATGGCCCCTGCACATGTGTTGCTTTTCCACATGTACCTTTTCTTCGCCATTATATGCATCGATATGACTTAAGTTTTGGCCAAGCTGGGTTGCCTGACTCTTGTGTTTATGCCCTACGTTCCCGTTAATTCGCCTAGGGCATAAGGGGAGCACCTCTGTGATTGTTACTGCCGGGTCAGCCGGATGTGTACCTCAGACTGGGTGAAGCCGAAAGCTAGCATTCTTAAGGGAATATTTGGTCAGTGAACAAAAGATGACTTTTACCTATTGCAATACATGCCCCCAGATGTTTATATCCCACATCTCTTTTCGCAGTTCGGACATGCACATTAATGCATGCGTACCCAGGGAAAGGAACCCTTAACGGAACTATTCTCCCTGGAAGATGTTTCTTACTATCCATGTAATATAACATAGCTAGTTGGGTACTTGTCTGTTCAAGCACTTATGACCCCTACGCCTGGTTTCCACACGTACCCCGGTTTTTACATAACTGAGCGGGTATTCGGATACACTCCGGACTGTCGAGTCTGGAGGTAGAAGCGAAAAGGTCCGCCATGAAAAATGATTTACAATCCGACTAGGGACAATATATGTCACTTGAAGTACACAGTCACTTAGACTGACTAAATTCTTCTTCTATACCATCCAACAGGCTGTCTAGCCTACAGTCCTGTTGGGAATACTTTGCGGCTAATTTTACCTGGTCATACACCATACTAACGGGGATCTCTTTCCCATCAGACCCCACAGGTCCGACCTCGACCATGTGGTTTGGGTCAGCCTTGGTATATCGAGTCTTCACCATGGCCCAGGCTTCCCTTGCACCTTGTCGGTAGGCAGATATCTTCCATAATCGGAAGCGCCGCCACGCTCCCTTGAGCATCTCTACGAGCTCCACCATGCCTCCTGGCAGGGAGGCGGACGGCCACAAGGCCTGGGCAATACCCTGCATCACCTGCCGAACTTGTTCGTGCAGTTGTGAGAGCTCTGGCAAAAGATCGCCCGCAGACCCGGGCATCTCCTCTCCGGGACGACCAGTCAGCATACCTACAGATATAACTCTGTTAGCCGGTTTCTTCGCCGAACTCTATAAAAGTTCGTTCAAGCACTTACTAAATATGCCGCGTCGAAGCTCCTTATTCTCCTTTACAGAGTCAGCTAGCTGGGCCCGAACATCTTTTAGTTCAACACCTAGCCGGGTATTGGCATCTTGGAGATTGTTTTTCTCCTACCTAACCCACGTAAGCACGCGCTCGCCAGCCTCTAGCTGTCGTTGAGCATGTTGTTCATCCCCTCGCACAACCTTCAGATTCACTCCGGGGTCATCGGCAGAATCTGTTGTTAGATTTGCATGCATGTCGAATACTAACTGGTACATGACATTTCATTCTTTTCGATCAGAACAAGTGTTACTAGATGGGGCCTTCTTGGACTCCTTCACTTCGGCAACCGCGGCCCGTAGCTGGGCTTTGCACTCCTCCAGCTCTTGAGACAACCGGGTATTCTTCTCCATAAGAACCTACACATATAATGATCCTTAAATCAGTTGTGCCAACTGTTTCAAGTCTCAGGGGCTACTGATATACATAATTATCAGATTTTCTTACTCCTATATCCTTTACATACTGGTCCGTGGCTCTAGCAAGACCATTTTGAGCGGCTCGGATGTATGCGTCTCCCGAGTTGAAGGCATCGAATGCCTCTTCGGAGAAACCAGGGTCGCGGAGTATGGCCCGACGACGCCTGTGATTCATGGCACTCTCCACTTCGGAATACGTAGCGGACAGCCTATCCACATCCTCTGTAGGAGGAACATCCGGTGTTGTCCCCACGTTAGCATCTGCCCCCAAGACCGGCTCTGGAGTCCGGCTGATGGAGGCGCGGCCGGCAGGCTCTCCGGACACGGTCCGATGAGCGTGCTTTCTGCCAGGAACCAGGGACGTTATTATATTTTAAATACGACAACCACGGAGCAGGGTTCTTTTTCATACCTCTGCGAAGACATCTTAGTCCTGACCACCTTTCTTTTAAGCCTACCCGGCTTCGGTGCCCCCGTTGGTGAGTCACCGCGGGTTCGGCATGGCGTCCTGAGGACCTTCCCTGTAAGACACCATATGTGTGCGGTGGGTGAAGTGCAAAAAAGGGATCCTTCTCGGAAGTTGGGACTCCGGTTTTACTTACATGCGATGCAGGGAGCAGTCCAGGATAATCAGCTATGATGGCCACCAAGGCACCGTCGCAGCTTAACTGATAGAACGTCCTGTTGATAAGCTCCACAAATATGTCCGGATCTTCTTCGAGTCCGGGGTCGAGGGCCCGGTCAGGGTCCTCTGGCTGGGGAGACGGGCTGTGGACCTCCCTCATGGCTCTTCGCAGTTCCTGCTATGAAATAGCAAGGTAAATATTTAGGATGAAGAATGTGGGAAGGTCTAGAGTAAAAAGTAGCAGCTCACCTAGTTTGGAGGGTTGTACATGGAGAATCCATCCCGTGGCTTAATGCGGATGAACTCCTCTTCCTCTCCTTTGTACAAATCGGACAGTATTTTCGCTAGAGCAGTGGTGGAGTCCGGACCTTTACGGCCGCAGCGGGTGGCATCGTCTTCTCCATTAAAGTGCCACATGGGTTTTCCCCGATACTGAAGTGGCTGCACCCCCCGCATTATACATATTGACATAACCTCGATTATTTTCAGTCCTGATTTGGCCAGCGTTTTTATTCGCCCCATCAGGTAAAGGACCTCTGTGTTATCTTCCTCCTGGGGGCTCCGAGGGTGCCAGCTGCAGCGTTTCTTCAAAGGGGCTTTATTAAACTCATGAAGGTCCATCCGAATAGGGTCCGGAAGAGGAACGCCCTCCATATAAAACTACTCCGAAGGCCAGTCTTCGCATGTCTTTTTTGGAGTACCGGACGGGTATCCGGTCCCGGCGATGCGCCATATTTCGGCTCCGCCCACTTGATATATTGACCCCTCCCGTGTACGGGGTACGAGGCAGAATAGCCTCTTCCATAGCTCGAAATGAGCTTCGCAGCCTAGAAACAGCTTGCAAAAGGCGACGTAGCCAGCGATGTGTAATATGGAGGCGGGAGTAAAGTTATGGAGCTGGAGACCGTAGAACTCTAGGAGCCCGCGGAGGAATGGATGGATTGGAAATCCGAGTCCCCTCAATAAGTAAGGGACACGACATACCCGCTCCCCCATGGATGGGTTGGGAAAGCCCTCCGCTTGCTCCCCGCCATTATAAGTGGCTAGTCCGGCTCGGACGGGGACCATATACGCAGGAGGGAGAAACCCCTGGGTCTGTAACTCTACTAATTGGCTGTGGGGGACGGAACACTTCTCCCAATTGCCTGGCTTAGTGCTATATACGGGAGCGCGATGGCCGGCCATGATGGGATGGACTTTTCCGGGCGCGCTCCGATGGATACTCAGTGTAGGAGGATGGCGTGATCTAGATTTGAGGATCCCCGACTCTTTAAATAGACAATTTACTCACATGGTTAGGGTGGCAAATGTAAAAATGCCCCGACTTCTCGCATTCGCTCGACACGTGGAAGATAGCCATTATTAGGCGTAGAAGCCGAGGAGTGCAACATCCATGGGAAGCCGGACACTACTCGACAGGTACTCAGGATTTGGAGAAGAACCCGCCTTGCAATGCCGAAGACAATCTGCGCGCCGGACTCATTGTCATTGAAGCATGGTTCAGGGGCTACTGAGGGAGTCCTGGATAGGGGGTCCTCGGACAGCCAAACTATATACTTTGGCCGGACTGTTGGACTATGAAGATACAAGATTGAAGACTTCGTCATGTGTCCGGGTGGGACTCTCCTTTGCGTGGAAGGCAAGCTTGGCAATTCGGATATGTAGATATCCTCCCTTGTAACCGACTCTGTGTAACCCTAGCCCCCTCCGGTGTCTATATAAACCGGAGGGTTTAGTCCATAGGACAACAACAATCATAATCATAGGCTAGCTTCTAGGGTTTAGCCTCTACGATCTCGTGGTAGATCAACTCTTGTAATACTCATATCATCAAGATCAATCAAGCAGGAAGTAGGGTATTACCTCCACCGAGAGGGCCCGAACCTAGGTAAACATTGTGTCCCCCACCTCCTGTTACCATCCTCCTTAGACGCACAGTTCGGGACCCCCTACCCGAGATCTGCCGATTTTGACACCGACAACAGGGGTCTGGCTTTGGAGGGGGTGGCTCGAATTCTGGCTATCAAGGTCAAGGTAACCATGGTGGTCATAATCAGTAGTCTGGCCAGGGTAACCAGCAGCACGTTAATCAGTCGGGATATGAGAGTAACCCAAAGCAGCTCAATGGTGGTCAATACCATGTTTTGACTACGAGTCCTTGCAAACGAGACCAAAAGGTTCATAAGCGGGCGGTTCATGCAGTAGAGCCGGCTGTTCCACAATATTTTGAGATGGTCTGAGCACACGATATCGTGGAGCAGGGCGGATCACCCGCCACGGGTTGATAATCCGGGTCATTTAGCTCTTGTGGTGGCCCCTCAGGTTGGTGGTTATAAATTCACCAAAGTACTCACGGATGGCGGTAGTAGCATCAACATTTTGTATTATGACACTTGAAAGTGCGTTATATCGACTAGGGGGGTGAATAGGCGATTTTTACAAATTTATCGCTGAGGAATTTCAGGGTGAGGAAACTCCTAAGCAACGAACTACTTAGCAGCAGAATAAGTACTCAAATGCAAGCATAACAGAGCAGTAGCACAGTCATCATGATGAAATGAAAACAAGCACAAAGTACAAGTAGCGTAAACATAGGATAAGCAGGCTGAAGACAAACTGACTGAAGGAATAGGATTGTGGAAATTGAGAAAGTCTTCAGTCAAAGTCTTCAAACAGTAACGATCAAGTACTTCAACACAGTAATGAGGAAATGAAAGGGTTGAGGAAATAGAACCAGATAGCTCGGTGAAGACAATGGTTTGGTAGACCAGTTCCAACTGTTGTGACAGTCGTATGTCTAGTTGGAATGGCTAGGTATTTAAACCTGAGGACACATAGTCCTCACCGTATTCTCCTTGAGCTAAGGTCACACATACCTCGCCCAATCACTCGTGGTAAGTCTTCAGGTGACTTCCAACCCTTCACAGACTCGGTCACTCGGTGATCCACAATTTCCTCTTGGATGCTCTAGACCATGACGCCTAACCGTTTGGAGGGTACACAGTCCTCAAAGGTAACAAGTCAGTTCCACACAAGAACAATCTCTTCAGTTATGCTCAATCACTATGGGTTTGTAGGTGTTTGGGTTTGGGTTTTCCTCACTTGTTGATTTTCGCTCAAAGTCCTCGGAGGATGGGATGCTCTCAATGACAAGTGTCAGTTTCTCTCAGAGCAGTCAACCAACTAGTGGTTGTAGGGGGCCGCTATTTATAGCCTAGGGAGCAGCCCAACATGATAAGACATAAATGCCCTTCAATGATATGACCGTTAGGTGGGTAGATATTTTGGGACAGCTGGCGCGTAGCACAACAACGGTCGGAAAGTTGAGTATCAAATTCCTCAGGGCTATCATGTTCCTCACTTGTAGGCAATCCACACTGGCGAATTCCTAACTCCTCGGTTAGAACAAATTCCTCAGAGACCAGAAGAACTTTATCTCTGTCACTGAAGAAATTGACTGAATTGTATGAGATTTCCAATGGCTTCACTCGAAAGGATTGGGTAGGTGTATGATTTTGAGATGAGCATCACTTGGAAACTTTTCCTTAGTTTTACCTTGACCCCTTTTAACAGTACGGTGTTTCCTATGACTCAAGAAAGAGAAAATGAAACTACGAAAACAAAAGTCTTCACGCTTCATAATCCTCGCATGAATCAAGTCTTCACGATCACACCAATTTCTTCACTTTTAAAGTCTTCAGAAAGCCAAAGTCGTCAGTTGAAGACATTCATTTTTAGGGGTCAACTTTCTCTGTAAGTATCAAACTCCTCATAGACTTATAGACATGTGTACACCCATAAACACATTACTCCCTTAACCTATAAGCTTCAATACACCAAAATCACTAAGGGGCACTAGATGCACTTACAATCTCCCCCTTTTTGGTGATTGATGACAATATAGGTTAAGTTTTCAACATGGATAAACATATGAAGTGTAAAGATGGATATTGAGGAATTTGATTGCAAGATATGGAAGAACTCCCCCTGAAGATGTGCATATATGAGGAATTTGCTTTGAAAAGCAAATGCACATTGTAGAGTAGAATCATGGAGATCTCCCCCTATATCTTGTAATTTATACATGCATTTATCATGTGATATGAAGAATTTGAAAATGCATGATGAAATATGGTGACTGATGTAATTCAGCATGCGTGCATTAACATATATGAGGAAATAGCATGCAGAAAAACGGAGGAAAAGTATCAGACCACCATCGGACTTAAGTTTACAACTCGATCCAACAAATACTTCAGAAGAACGAGAGTTGTAACTTAGCAAAAAAAACGCCCATATATATAGATCCGCTTGAAGACTAACTCAAATTTCTCCCCCTTTGTCATCGAATGACCAAAAGGGACGAAAAATGTGGACTAACGCCCCTGAAGAATAACATCATGATGTCGATGGAGGAGCGCCAGCGTTGTTGGGGTCGTCTGTTGATGTAGGGCCTGCCGCAGTGTCGTCCAAGTTTTCAGCTTCATCTGCCTCACGCGATGAAGAATATGAACTGGCGACCAAGTGAGGAACTTTGACCTTCTTGAATTACTTCGAAGGTGGCGATGACCAGTCAAAGTCCTGTTGAAAGTCCATCTCCTTGAGATCTTCAGCACTATAGAGATGTGAAAGAATGGCCCAAGTGTGGTCGAAGACTTAATGCAAATAGTAGTGGTTCTTCTTCATAGTATTTTGAGTGACTGTCATATTCTGAAGAATTGCACCAAAATGACGCTTGACCCACTTGTGATTTCTATCAACTTTCTGATGAAGACTGAGGAGAAGCTCACGATCAGTCATCACCCGTGGAGAAGTGGCTTGAGGATTTTGCTTTGAAGCATTTGCGGCAGTGTCATGTGTGGCAGAATCATCATTGGTGGAATATGAAGCAGCTTTGCGAAACTGTCCATCCAATGGTCAAGTACCTTCATCAATAACAGCGTCCTTGCCCTTTTCATCAGCTGAGGAAATAGTCCTTTTGAGGACTTCAATTGGGGGCAAATAACTGAGATGATTTTGAAAATATCCCTTGTAGTTGATTGAAGACCTTGATCTCATGAATCTCATGATCCAGGGAGTGTAAGGCTTCAATTCAAATGGTGATAGAGCTACATTGGCCAAAGTCCTCATGAAGAAATCATGGTACTTGATAGGAATACCATGTATGATGTTGAAAAGCAGATTCTTCATAATGCCAACAACCTCTTCTTCATTAGAGTTGTGGCCCTTGATAGGACTGAGGGATTTGGTCAATATTTTGTATATTGTCCTTGGCACATTGAGCAATTCCTTGACGAGGAATTTTGTCCTTGGAGCTTGGTCTGGCTTCAATGGCTTCATCAGCACTTGCATCAGATGGTTGGAGAGTTCAGGTTTAGCATAAATGAGCAATGCACCTTCAGGAGGAGGACTGACTGGGATGGCATGAAGAAATTTAGAGGTCGGTGCTTTGTAGTGAGTATTTTCTGTCATCCAGTCCAACACCCATGAATTCACATCTTCGACATTGCCTGTGATGTGCAACGTGACATAGAACAAAAGAATGAGTTCTTCATTCCAGTCGCAGATGTCGGTGCAGAGGTTGAGTAGCCCAACGTCATGAAGAACACTGAGGACTAGAGTGAAGCAAGGTAGAGACTCCATATCCACATGAGGAATATGCTCATGGTCAAAAAATTTGTCCTTATCAAACAGTAGTGAGGAATAGAAGTTCATCTGGCTTGCAGTCCCAAAACGCTTGCGACGAAGTCGAGTAGAGTCGTATGGATTGTAGTCAGTGAAGAAAATATGCTCATTGAAGAAGTTATCAGCCTTGAACTTCTGCTTCTTGGAGTGAGGATTCTATGGCTTGGGTTGAAGATTAGCAGTCGAAGTCATCACAACCTCTTGAAACACAACCTCTAGAGCCACAGGCTGAGGATTTTAAGGAGTAGCGTCATTAGTAGTAGCTTGGTCTCCATTTCTTCAGCAACATTATCATCAGCTCTAGTGGCTGGAACTTCTTCAGGAATAGTGAGAAGAGAAGCTTGATGTTCTTCAGAGCCCGTATGAATTTCTTCAGTTTGAACCGGGGACTAAGGAATCTGTTGCAAAGGGGTGTAGAGTGGTGAATTGGGGTGATGACTTTCCTAGTAGTCATCATTCAGAATCGGAGTTGTAGACCCAATATCCACATCTTCTTCTTCATCATCTATTTCTTCAACACCGGCCTCTTCAGCAGTGAACTGAGGCATGGGCGATGATACCAGTGGAGTTGAAGTGATGTTGTACACTTCAATTTCCTCATCAATCTGCTCTGACATAGCGGAAGAAGGATCTTCGTCATCAGATTCGCTTGGAATCGCATATTCCTCACCAAAGGGAACAATCTCCTTTGATGGCATTCTTGATAGAGGAACAACATCTATGGGATTTGCATAGGAGCTCGTCAAAGTCTTCACTTTCTTTGAAGCTGAAGACTTTGAGGATGCAAATGCTTTCCTTTTTTTCACAGCTGCCCTCTCTGCAGCCTTGATTTTCTTCGCTTCTGATGCAGAAGGAAGATTAGTACTTGTTGTCTGGGCAGGAGGAGCAGAGGAAATTGGTGCAATTTCTTTAGGCGCAACTGATGCAGTTGCCCTAGCATGATCAGTTTCATCAGGCGTAGTAGCAGATGCTTCGACTGGTCTGGCTTGCTCTTCAGACACAACACTAGAGGTTGCCTTGGCAGTTTCTTCAATGGCTGGTATTTCTTCATCAGCCCTAGTGCTTTAAGAATCATCATAGTTTGATTGTCATCAGCTGTGCTTGCATGTTCTTCAGTTGTTTGGGCAGATGTTTCAGCCTGAGGAATTTCACGTTGCATCAAAGCTGCAACATTAGAAGTGAATCCCTTCGCCATTCTGAGGAATCCGACTTTGTCTCCTAGCCAATTTGCACGGTAAGCGTCAAATTCATCACTGAGTGCTTTGATCTCTGTCTGCATGGTCACAAGTTCCTCAGGAGACATTTTCACAACATTTTTCTTCAGAAAACACTCCTTTCTGTACTAAGCTTTCTTCACATTTCCATTTTTTCACCTATGAAGGCAGTCAACATATGACTCCGGCCAGGTGTGAGATTGAAATCAAGCATAGGAGTGTTTGGGTCCTTGTGCCAAAGATCTATGAAGTCCATGATCAACTTGGGATCCATTAGAAGAGGCACATTACTGCCTTTGGCTCTAGCGGCCCTTTGCTGTCTATCTCTGATGATTTCAGCCAATTCTTCATCATCAGCTTTGTCTTCACTAGATGCCACTTGAAAGGCAACCTGCTTCTTGTGGGGACTTGGCCTCGAGCCACGGTCAGCAGTAGCCTTTTTATTTAGCAAGGTCGGAGCTGTTGAGGATTGTGGAGGAGCTGAAGAACTTGCAGAAACTCTTGAAGTAATTGATATGCCAGCGGTCCTTTGGAAAGAGGCGAGATGCACAGGTGCTGAGGACTTGGCAATACTAGCTGAGGGTTTTGCAGTAGGAACCGCAGCTGCTTTGGAGGAGGTGGTGTGAGGGCTTTGAGGAACTTGTCCGTGAGGGCATTGCTGAGGATCTGGGCTTGTGAGCAGGCTTCTTGGGCATAACCTTTTTGGGCTTGCTAGCAGAGGCCTCAGTAGCAGCAGCAGCAGAATCTTCATTGAATTTCTTCACTGCTTCGTTGGCCATTTTGGCCAACTTGGCTTGACACTTTACCCATTCCTTAGGAAATTCCTCACCTCTTCTGCTGCTAGAGGGATCAGCTTCTTGGCCTGGTGCTAATGGAGGTCTTGGGCATGGAGGGTGTACTGCAAATTTCTTCATGTACTTGGGTGTTACATATCTGTACTCCCTCCATTCTCTGGCCCATCTCCTTTCTATCCTTTGTATGCGCACCATGCACTGATTCTTGTTTTCCTTGCCATGTTTTGCTTTATCAGGAGTGCAATATTCCTCATAAATGTCATCAGGAATTTTGAAAGCAGTATTTGTCTCTGGTCTCTTTCCTCCCTTCCGAGGTCTCTTGCCATCAGGCATTATCTTTAGCTGAGGATTTTGAACAATAGAATTCTCTGAAGAGGTATGCAATTTATCTTTGAGGAACGCTGCAAATGAGTTATGTTGATGAGAACCTAGAGATTCAACAGCGGACATGTGTACCTGTGAACCGAGTATGGGTGCACAGAATTTGAAGAGGTCATATGCGTTCTCAGAAGTTTTTCAAAAAGAACAAGCTTGAGGAATTTGACCAGGAATGTCTTGAGGAATTTCACTAAGCGGTCTTTGACTTAGGTTCCAGAGTTGTATAGATTGAAAATCCACACAATTGAGGAATCTTGAAGAAAAACGTTGCTTAGATAAACAAATCAAGAATAGATGCAACTGTGGTGTTTAAGAGTGTGGAAGTTGAAGAATAAACACCTTTTGAAGATTTTGTGGAAATCATCAAAATCAAAAAGGGCAGTAAAAATAATTTTTATTTACCCTTGACGAAGAACACGACGAACTGGGAGTATAAGTTGAGAAGTTCGTCCGTTCAGATCTTCCATGCCCTAACTTGGCGGTGGAAGACAGCTACGACGGTGGCGGAGTGAAGATTTCCGTAGACGGCGCGAGTACGGCGATGATGAAGTCGAGGCAGTGAAGCTCTTCCTCACCGTTGACGATGGAAGTAGCGGTGGCGCTAGGTCAGAAAGCTCGAGCAAGGGGAGTGAGGTCGAGCAGGGTAAATGAGGTCTCAGGTGGGTGAGGGGTATTTATAGCCGAGGTGAAAAACCGCTCATCCGAGGAAAATGGACGAACATGCCCCAGACCCTTCTCATTCTAGCGACATGTGTCAACCATGTTCTGTGAAGTGGAGATCGTGTTAGATCGTGGGTGAATAGATTAATAATATCTTGGAATGTGTAATGGTTTGAGCGGCAAAAGCCGAAAATTTAGATAAGAATATTTTAAAGATTCGTTCGCAAATTCTTCAGCTGACCTAGACACAGTGAAGATTTTGAACGGGTTTCAAATAGAACGCACATGAAGAATTTGTGAACATACTGGGTTGAGTTTAGCATAGAGGGGGAAGGGTCCGATCACATTCACTTAGCAGAAAATTCAACATGAAGAATTAGTAATAAGTGAATGCTGTAGAGGACTGAAAAACTCAAATATATGTATATATAGTCAATGAAGAACAATGACAGAAAGAGTGAAGACATAGAAAAGTTGAAGAATTAGCGCAACTGAGGAATTTCAAAAAACAAGAAAAACTCAAATTGAAGATTTTCAACTTTTGTTGGTGGCATGACCCACCGTATAAGAATGATGATTTCAGAGGCCGCGTACAATTGTCGTAGGGATCTGAGAATCAAATTCTTCATTAATTTCTTCACACTTAGAGGGTTAGTCTTCATTGATTGAAGAAAAATGTTACTTTGTGTGTTGCACATCTAAGTCATCAATTTTGCATAAGTGTTAGGATGTGTGTCCTTTTCAAAGGACATTCGAAGATTCTAAGATGTTTAGCTCACACCAAAAATTTCTAAATCTCTTCTCATCCAAGGGCTTTGTGAAGATATCGGCTAGCCGTTCTTCAGTCTTCACGTGCTCGATAGAGATGTCGCCCTTCAACACATGATCTCGAAGAAAATGATGACGAATCTAGATGTGCTTTGTCTTCGAGTGCTGAACTAGGTTATGAGAAATCTTGATGGCACTCTCATTGTCATAGAAGAGTGGCACGTTCTTCACATTGATGCCGTAATCCTTGAGGGTTTGCTTCATCCATAGAAATTTAGCACAACACGAACTAGCAGCAATGTACTCAGCTTCAGCAGTAGAGAGTGATACGCAGTTCTGCTTCTTTGAGGACCAAGATACCAAGGATCTTCCGAGGAAATGGCATGTACCGGATATTGACTTGCGGTCCACACGATCACCAGCATAGTTAGAGTCAGAATATCCAATGAGATCAAAATCCGAGCCCTTGGGATACCGTAATCCAAGTGTTGGAGTGTGAGCTAGTTATCAAAGAATATGCTTCACAGCCTTATTGTGTGATTCCTTCGGTGTAGCTTGAAACGGGTACACATGCAAACACTAAGCATAATATCTGGCCTAGATGCACATAGATACAATAAAGAGCCAATCATGGAGCTGTATACCTTTTGATCAAAGTCAATACCATTTTCATCAATGCATAGATGGCCATTTGTGGGCACAGGGATTTTGACGCCTTTGCAATCTTGCATGCTGAATTTCCTCAACACATCCTTGACGTATTTCTCTTGAGATATGAAGATGCCGTTGCGCTGTTGATGAATTTGAAGACCTAAGAAGAATTTCAACTCTCCCATCATAGACATTTGATATTCCTCACTCATCATATAGGCAAATTCGTCACTGTATTGTAGGTCAGTACAGCCAAAGATAATACCATCAACATATAGTTGGCACACGAATAATTCATCATCATAGGTTTTGGTGAAAACAGTTGGGTCAAGTGAACCGGGTTTGAAGCCTTTCTTCATGAGGAATTCCCTCAAAGTATCATACCACACCCGAGGGGCCTGCTTGAGGCCATAGAGGGCCTTATTGAGTCTGAAGACTTTGTCAGGATGCTTTGGATCTTCAAAACCTGGTGGTTGAGCAACATATACTTATTCCTCAAGCTTGCCATTGAGGAATGCACCTTTCACATCCATTTGACATAAGATGATATTATGATGGTTAGCATAAGCAAGCAATATGCGAATAGCCTCAAGTCTACCAACTAGTGCAAAAGTTTCATCGAAATCAATTCCTTCAACTTGTGTGTAGCCTTGAGCTACAAGTCGTGCCTTATTCCTCACCACAAGGCCATTTTCATCTTGCTTGTTGCGGTAGATCCATTTGGTGCCGATGATTGTGCTTGCATGGGTCTGGTTGCTTGACAAGTTCCTAGACATTGTTGAGCTCGAACTGATGCAATTCTTCTTGCATTGCTTGAATCCACTCAGGCTCCAGAAATGCCTCATCTACTTTGGTGGGCTCTGTGATAGAGACAAAAGCAAAGTGCCCACAAAAGTTAGACAAATGTGAAGCTTTTGAGCGTGTGAGAGGACATGGTGCATTGATGTCGCTGATGATTTTCTCGATCTGCACTTCATTTGCAACATGAGGATGAGTGGGTTGACGATCTTGAGTTGGCTCAGCATTTTCTTCAGAGCCATTTTCCTCAGGTGTACCAACATGAGATTCTTCACGTTCTAGAATGACTTCTTCAGCAGATTCTTCAGTCGGAATGACATCCTCAGTATCCTTGAACATGATGGTTTCCTCAGGTGACATTTCATATAGCACAGGAGGTAGGTGCTCTCTTTGCAAGCCATTAGTTTCATCGAATCGCACATCTACAGTTTCAACAACCTTGTGGTGAACGGTGTTGAAGACTCTGTAGGTGTGCGAGTCCTTTCCATAACCAAGTATAAAACCTTCATGTGCTTTCGGTGCAAATTTAGAATTGTGATGAGGATCTCTAATCCAACATTTAGCACCGAAGACTTTGAAATAACTCACATTGGGTTTCCTGTTAGTGAGGAGTTCATATGAGGTCTTTTTGAAGAATTTGTTAAGATATACCCTATTGATGATGTGGCACATAGTATCAATTTCCTCAGGCCAGAAGCGAGGTGGCGTCTTGTATTCATCAAGCATAGTGCGAGCCATCTCAACAAGAGTCATGTTCTTGCGCCCCACGACGCCATTCTGCCGAGGAGTATAAGGAGCAGATAACTCGTGAGTAATATCAAGTTCATCAAGATAGTCATCAAGACCAGTATTCTTGAACTCGGTCCCATTGTCACTCCTAATGTGCTTGATCTTCACACCAAAGTTGGTTGAAGCCCTCGAGGAAAATCGTTTGAAGGCTTCCTGCACTTCAGTTTTGTAAGTGATGATATGCACCCATGTGTAATGAGAATAGTCATCAACAATAACAAAGCCATATAAAGATGCAACATTAGTGAATGTGGCATAATGAGTAGGGCCAAAGAGATCCATGTGAATCAATTCAAATGGATGAGTGGTAGTCATGATAGTCTTTGAGGGATGCTTGGCCTTGGTCATCTTTCCAGCTTCACAAGATCCACACAGGTGATCCTTGAGGAATTTGACACCCTCGATGCCAACGACATGCTTCTTCTTCACGAGCGTGTGCAAGTTCCTCATGCCAGCATGACCAAGTCGTCGATGCCATAGCCAGCCTTCTAAAGCTTTTGCAAGTAGACATGTAGCAGGTTGTGGTCCTGTAGAGAAATCAACAATATACAAGTCTCCTCTCCTAAAGCCTTCGAAGACTTTGGAATGGTCAGCTTCCATGATCACAACACAACGATACTTGCCAAAGACAACAACCATATCAAGATCACAAAGCATTGAGACATACATGAGGTTGAATCCTAAGGACTCGACAAACATGACTTTGTCCATGTGTCGATCCTTTGAGATAGCAACCCTACCTAGACCCAATACCTTGATTTTGCCTTTGTCAGCGTAGGTGATATGCTTCAGATGCGATGGAGATAAAGCAGTGTCCATCAATAAGTTCCTGTCACCAGTCATGTGATTTCTACATCCACTGTCGAGGACCCACTTAGTAGCTTTGGTTGATCATCTTGCAGACGAATTAGTTCATCTTACGAACTCATATACTTCATCAATGAAGAATATGACATCAAATTTATCAGATCAATTTCATCAAGCAATAGAACAAATAAAGTAGTATAAGGACGTGCGAAATGAAAATTAATTTCTTCATGATTAGCTTTCATCCTTTCAAGCATATTCAGGTCTCCAGCAAATTCTTCAGACGTTTAAGTTCGTGTGGAGACCTGACCCTGCATAAGAGATTAGTTCTTTTTCTTCACCACCCACATCTGGAGGGGTGGCAAAGAGTTCACCATTCTACGAGCTCCATATGACAAGGGTGGCATAGAAGCCAGTCCACTTCATTTCACATAAGAGGGGTTAGGGTAAGCATATGAATAACCAGAGAAATTCTTCGAGGACTTATGAACATAATGATTTGAAGAATAATGCATATATTCACAGCCCTTAGTCCTTTCCTGTGAAATAGAAGTGTTAGCACAATGATGTTCGTATGAGGACTTTGATCCATAAGAGGAATTTGATCCATGTGAGGAATGAGGTCCATATGAAGACTTGGATCCATATGAAGACTTTGGTCCATATGAAGAATTTGATCTGGGGTTCCTATTCTTCATAGGTGGTGTCATGATGACATTCACCTGAAGACTTTCAAGGCACCTTTTGGGAACCCATATTTTCTTCATAGGGGGGCCGTTCCTGCAGTTAGTGCCAACATATCTAGCAAATACTTCACCATTCCGATTTTTGAACAGTTTATAGTTGGAGTCAAATGATTCATCAGAAGAATATGAAGATTCACAAGTAAAGCCAGATAAAGTGGATGGATCTACGAGAGGTCCCTTTGCAGCAACCCATGAGCTTTTGGGATACTGCTCAGGTTTCCAGTAGGTCCCATCAGCATTGAGTTTCCTCTCAAAGGCAATACCCTCTTTCCTAGGTTTCCCATTGTGGATCTGCTTTTTAAGCACATCACAAAGTGCCCGATGCCCTTGAGGCTTTTGTACATGCCTGTCACATACAATTCCTTCAGCCCTGCATTGTCAGTGATACTAGTAGCATCCTCAGATGAGGAATTTGTGATAGCAGAGACAGTTGAAGAATTTGCAGCAATAGAAGCATTTGAACTTTTAGGTGAAGAATTAGCAGATTCACGTTCAATGCGTTTCAAACATGGTGGAATGAATTCTTCCCTAGCGACACTGATCTGTTGAGCAAACAATGAATCACGCTCCTTCTGAAGATCTTCATAACTCACCCTTAGCTTTTCAAGATCTTGATTTCTTTGAAGAAATTCATAAGAAAGCTTCTCATGATCAGATAAGAGAGTGTTATGATGACTTTGATGGTTGTCAAACTTAGGCTAAAGTCTCTGAAGATTATAAGTCAAGGTTTGAGTTTGATCCACTTCTTCACCCAACAGCTCATCGCTTTTGTCTAGCATATTTTGAACCTTTTCAAAAGCCTTTTGTTGTTTCACAACAATCTTAGCAAGTTTAGAATAACTAGGCTTGAGGTTTTCATCTGATTCATCCTCACTTGATTCAGAGGAGTGATATTTCAGTACCTTGGCGCCCTTTGCCATGAAGCAATAGGTGGGAGCGTAGTCATCATTGTCGTCATCAACAGTGTTGGGGAAGTCATTTTCCTCAGAGTTGAAGATGGACTTTGAAAGTGCAACTATCCCTAGGTGGTTTTGGTAATTCCTAAAAACATATAGTTCATTGAGGTAATGCTATTTCAAGACTAATATTTCAGGAAAGCTCAATGATTGGCATGGCATGGATGAGAAAAGTGGACCCCTCAAAATGCTAAGGACAAATGATTGGCTCAAGCTCAAAGCTCAAGACTATACATTTTCCATTTTAGTGATCCAAGATGACATTGAGTCTATAGGAAAAGCCAATACTATCAAGGAGGGATGAGGTGTTGCTTAATGAGGATCTTGCTCAAAGTGCTTAGTGATATGCTCCAAAGCCCTCAATTAGTTTCTCACATCCACATATGACCTAGACCAAAAGTCAAACTCGGCCCCACCGATTCTTCCTATCCGGCGCCACCGAGTTTCAAATGTCATAGCCACTGCCACAAACCCTAGGCAAATCGGTCTCACCGATAGGGATCTCGGTCTCACCGAGATGGGGTTGTAATATCTCTGTTTCCCTTCGTAACATTTCGGTCTCACCGAGATGAGTGATCGGTCCCACCGAGATTGCAATGTAAACTCTCTATTTTCCCTTCGTAATGTTTCAGTCTCACCGAAATGAGCGATCGGTCCCACTGAGTTTACCTGACCAACACTCTGGTTAGCTTATTACCAAAATCGGTCTCACCAAGTTTGTGTAATCAATTTCACCGAGATTATGTTATGCCCTAACCCTAATCATATCGGTCCTACCGAGTTGCATGTCGGTCCCACCGAAAACCCTAACAGTCACTAGCTTTGCTGAATCGGTCTGACCGAGTTTAACCATTCGGTCCCACCGAGATTGGCAAGTTGTGTGTAACGGTTAGATTTTGTGTGGAGGCTATATATACCCCTCCACCTCCTCTTCATTCGTGGAGAGAGCCATCAGAACGAACCTACACTTCCAACTTATTTTTTCTGAGAGAGAACCACCTACACTTGTGTTGAGACCAAGATATTCCATTCCTACCATATGAATCTTGATCTCTAGCCTTCCCAAGTTGCTTTCCACTCAAATCTTCTTTCCACCAAATCCAAATCATGTGAGAGAGAGTTGAGTGTTGGGGAGACTATCATTTGAAGCACAAGAGCAAGGAGTTCATCATCAACACACCATTTGTTACTTCTTGGAGAGTGGTGGCTCCTAGATTGGCTAGGTGTCACTTGGGAGCCTCCGACAAGATTGTGGAGTTGAACCAAGGAGTTTGTAAGGGCAAGGAGATCGCCTACTTCGTGAAGATCTACCGCTAGTGAGGCAAGTCCTTCGTGGGTGATGGCCATGTTGGGATAGACAAGGTTGCTTCTTTGTGGACCCTTCGTGGGTGGAGCCCTCCATGGACTCGCGCAACGGTTACCCTTCATGGGTTGAAGTCTCCATCAACGTGGATGTACGATAGCACCACCTATCGGAACCATAACAAAAACATCCGTGTCTCCAATTGCGTTTGAATCCTCCAAACCCTTCCCTTTACATTCTTACAAGTTGCATGCTTTACTTTCCGCTGCTCATATACTCTTTGCATGCTTGCCTGAATTGTGTTAAGATTTCTTGAGTTGTCCAAAGTTGCTAAAATCTGCCAAGAACTAAAATTGGGAAAAGGCTAGATTTTTATTTGGTCAAGTAGTCTAATCACCCCCCCTCTAGACATACTTTCGATCCTACAAGTGGTATCAGAGCTTTGGTTTCCATTTGCTTTGGTTTCCATAGCTTTTGGTGGTCATAGCCTTGGTTTCACAACCTAGGAGAGTATGGTGTCTAGCGAGGGAAATTACCACCGTAGAGGTCCTTACTTTGATGGCACTAATTTTGCTAGTCGGAAGCATAAGATGAAAATGCATATTCTTGGACATAACCCGCCGTTTGGGCTATTGTGTGTATTGGCTTGCAAGGTGAATTCTTTGATGGGAGAGAACTGAACCGTGAAGCTACCTCAGAAGAGTTGAAGATGCTACAATACAATGCTCAAGCTTGTGATATCCTCTTCAACGGATTGTGCCCTGAAGAATTCAACAAAATCATCTGTCTTGAGAATGCAAAGGAACTTTGGGATACTTTGATTGATATGCACGAAGGTACCGACTCCGTCAAGGAATCCAAGTTGAATGTGCTTCAAAGTTAACTTGACAAGTTCAAAATGAAGGATGGTGAACGTGTCGCTGAAATGTACTCTAGGCTTTCTCTTATCACAAATGAGATTGCCGGCTTAGGAAGTGAAGAGATGACCGACAAATTCATCATCAAGAAGATCCTAAGAGCCTTGGATGGAAAATATGATACCGTAGGCACATTGATCCAAATGATGCCAAATTACAAATATATCAAGCCAACGGAAGTCATTGGAAGAATTGCTGCTCATGAGATGTCACTCAAGGATAAGGAGGAGCTCCATAACAAGTCAAGTGGTGCTTACAAAGCCTCATGTGAAGCTCCCACATCATCAAGTGAGAAACAAACCTTCAATGATGAATTGAGCCTAATAGTGAAGAACTTCAACAAGTTCTACAAGAGTAGAAGCAAAGAGAGAAGTTCCAAGTCAAGGTCCTACAATGACAAAAGATCTTCTAGTCGAGAGCGAAACTGCTACAATTGTGGAAGACCCGGACACTACTCCAATGAGTGTATGCCCCCCTACAAGAGAAGAGAAGATTGTCCCAAAAGAAGAAGTAGAATAGAAGAATCACCATCGAGGGATAGAAGGAGTAGGGATGATCGTTATGAACGAAGAACCTCTCGGAAAAAGCAAGGATTCGGAAAGGAAGGACAAGTCATCAAGGAGCTACACAAAACAAAGACATCAAGCTCATGTTGGTGAATGGGTATCTGGCTCCGACTCCGACAATCACTCCGAGAGAAGCTATCATTCCGACTCTGAATATACTCAAGATGAAGGTGTTGCCGGTCTAGCACTTGTGTCAACCAACTCCTACGACATATATTATTCACTAAATGAAGGAATTGGAAGATGCTTCATGGCCAAAGGTCCAAAGGTATCACACCCTGAGTATGTTGATTTCAATAGTGATGAAGATGACTTGTTAGGTGATGATGATTTACTTGTTGACAACTCTAGTGATGAATACTATGATGAAACGTCAATTAATCATGCTAATCAAGATGAAACGAATGACAATGATAAGGAGAAGATTGAGTCTCTAACTAAAGAACTAAACACTCTTAAGTTATCTCATGAAACTATCTTAGGAGATCATTGAGAACTTTTAAGGACTCATGAGAAATTACGTTTTGAGAAGCTCAATATTGAGCAAGAGCATGAGTTCTTAGGCAATCAATGATGATCTTCGCAAGAAAAGTTCTTCTTACATTGCCAAGTGTTTACTCTCATCCACTTACATGCCTCAAATCAAGTCTAGTAACAAGAACAAGAAGGATTCTTCCTCTAGTAGTAACAATAATCATGCTAAATCCAATATTGTTGCTTATAGTAGTTCTCTTGATTCCACTAATGATTCTCTTAGCCAAGTTACACTTGAGCAAGACAATAGCTTATTGAAGGGAATCAGAGAGAAAGGTGTTTACAAGAGCCTTGACGGGAGTAAGCAATTCGAGGAAATTGTACGCAAGCAAGGAAGGCACTGGAAGAACCAAGTTATTGGTTTTGAACGAAAGTTCAATGCCAATGGAGTTGAGTGGGAAGAAGATCAATACCCCAAGACGAAGTTTGTTCCTCAACAAGAGAAGTATGATCCTACTTCTTTCAAAGGGACACAAGATCAAGATGATCTTCCACCACAAGACCACAAGGAAAAAGGCAAGGACAACCTTCAAGAGGAAATTGATGCATTCAAAGAAGCTCCTAAGGCCTTGGTCAAGTGGGTTCCTAAGACTACATCAAGTTCCACTTCATCAAGTACAACTACAACTCCGAGGATTCCCATCAAGATGGTGTGGATCCCGAAGAAGAAGAACTAGAGAGTTCTTGAGGGTGACTCCGCCAACATACTTCACTCTTATCATTTTGGCAAGAACAAGTGCAATCAACTTCCACATCTTGCACTAGTTCAAGGAGTCACGAACCCTCCTGTTGGTAAGACAAGGGACAAGGTAACCTAATGCTCTCATAGACATCATCTTGTGTGTGCATCACTCTATGTCTATGGATATCCTTGTTTGTTCCTTGTGGGACTAACCCGTGTAGGTATTGAAAGTGCAAATCACTCCAAAGGATAGCTCCGAATGATCTACATCAACTTAGAGCATCCACATCTTCAACACCTACATGAAGTCATCATCGACAAAACCTGAGGTTAGTTCATCCCTCTTAGGGGGGATCTCACATCTAGGGGGAGCTTTAATCTAAGAATTGAGCTAAAGAAACTCTAATGGTGTGAACCCAACAACGCTTTACGTAAAAGTGGTAACCCCACTTGTGCTTAAACGATGAGTATGACCTATGATCAAATGTTCTCATTTGACTCCTAAGTCAATATACTCATATATAGATGACCTAGTCATCGCCAATTGCTTGATAGATGCTAGAATTGTTTGTGCATGCTTTGCCAAATATTTCATTTGTCATTTTATTGTGTGAGCATGTTGGTTGCATAATTTACTCATTCGGGGACATCCACTTGTTGTTTTGATTGATTGGTTTATTTTTCTCTTGCCAAGTGGATGGACAAGAATGCCTAAGAACCTTCTCTAGCTATCTATGCTCTTCTCGTCTCAAACTCTATTCATGCTGCATCACAAAGTTTGATCAAGTCTGATTCGAACCACTCTGTGTGAGGAGCACTCGGAGTCCCCGATTCGTCATAGACTTAAACTTCCAAAACTTCTTTGTGTGTTTCGGTCTGACCGATTCATCCATTTCGGTCATACCGAGACCACTAAGTCAATCTAGGTTTTTAATCTCGGTGCAACCGATTTGAACTTTTCGGTCACATCGAGTTGCAGTAACTGCTTGCAGTTATGCATCTCGGTGCCACCGAGTTGTTCCACTCGGTCACACCGACAAGGTCAGGCTATATATACCCACGGGCCAAAATTTGGAAAACTTTCTGAACCTCTTCGCCCGCGCTCAGCCTGCTCTGCCTCCCTGGGTCTCCGAATCGTTCTCCTCGTCGCCAGCCGCCTCTAGTCGCTAGTCTCCGCCGCCGTCAACGGCATCGTCTCCTCCATTGCCGCCATAGCAAGTCCATTGTCGAACTAGGGTATGGACTTGATCTTTGAGCTGTTCTCACTCCGATTCCCCAGCACATTGTTTTGCCATGTATCTTGCCACGATTGAGATCACTCTATCCAATTAAAACACTCCGTAGTTTAGTTGTGGATTGAAAATTTAGGGTTAGATTTTCGCCGAAACCATCTCGGACCGACCGAGTTGTTGAAATCGGTTCCACCGATTTGGCTCAGGCCATTGCACATGTGATTCTCGGTCTGACCGAGAATTGCAAATCGGTGTGACTGAGTTCGAGTCTTTGTGAAACCCTAGCAATCTCGGTGCCACCGAACTGTGACTCAATCTGACCGAGTTCACTAGTTTAGGTTCCAACAACTGCTTCGGTATCACCGAGATTTCAAATCGGTAGATCCGAAGTGCTTTCTGTGGAAAACTAAAACTAAGTTTTTTATTCATTCTTTTGCAAAAATCTCTGCACTTTCTGATGCTCATCCACTATACCTCATCTATAATCTATTCACAGGGTCTGCTGTCAGTGTTTGCATCATGTCAGATCAGAGTGACGATCAGAACAAATCTGAGGAACAGGTTCACATGAGTGAGGGCACTAGTCCCTCCAGTAGCTCAGATGATGGAAGCAGGAGCACACCCAGCAACTTGCCTAAGGCATCCACCAGGACCAGAAAGAAGAAAACCTCAGATTCTGAGGATGAGGACTATGTGGCTGCTGAGGAAGAGGCCACCTCAAAGAGGAAAGCCCTGAAAAAGGAATATGGCACAGCTGCTGCCACTAAGCCAGGGATGAAGCAAAAGGTTCCTGCCAAGAGAGCTCCCATGTCAAAAGCTAGAACATCCACTCAAGAGACTTTGGGATCTGCACCCAAAGAGCAGGTTGTGGCAGAAAAGAAAAGGAAAGAGAGGGTCAAGAAGACCACTGCCAGAGTGCTTGGGAGATCTTCAATAATGAAAGACTCTGAAGAAGAGGAAGAGGAAGAGGATGCAGCACCAGCACCCAAAGCTCAAAAGCTTATGGGAGGTGTTATAAGGGCAGGGGCTGCTCCATCTAAGCCCAAAGGAACTCCTAAGCCAGCTGCTCCAAAACCCAAAACTGCACCCAAGAGGAGCACCAGGAACATCCCAGCAGCAGAAAAGAACAAGGCCCCAGTGCCTGAAGCTGCAATGGAAGAAGAAGATGATGAGTCACATGTCTTGAGGAAGTTGAAGCCAAAAATTCCAGATCACAATGATGCTCATCCAGTAACTGAGAACATGAAGATAAGGAAGGATTCAGGATTGAGGCTATGGAGAGAGTTAGATCCATATGCCACCAGAAGAAGAACTGCTGTGGACTACAGGTTCCATACCAAGGAACAGTAGGACTTCTATGAGACAGTGTTGCTTGATAAGAAGCCAATAGTGTGTGACATGAGATGGGTCGATTGGACATTCATTGACGAAAATGAGGATCACTTCCCTGGTGTATATGACAGCTTCAAGCCATGTGGAGTCGATGAGTTTGTGGCTCAGAAGCTCACAAAGTGGAATGCTGAGCTCATCATGCAGTTCTACTCCACGGCTCATTTCTACACAGATGGAAGGATTGTCTGGATGTCTGAAGGCACTAGGTACCAGTCAACAGTTGCAGAATGGGCTCAGTTGATCAATGCCCCAGAAGAACAAGATGATGACTTGGATGTCTATGCCAAGAAGAAGAAGGATCACAACACCATGGCACACATGTACAAAGAGATCCCAGATGCTGCTCTTGAGATACACAAGTTTGGATCAGTACATTACCTTCTGTCAGGCTTGCCAACAATCAACTAGATCCTCAGGCACACTCTCTTGCCAAAGTCAGGTGATCACAAGATGATTAGAGGTCACTCCATCAACTTGCTGCACATTTTTTATGTTCCATAGAAGTTCAAGGTCATGAGCCTAATTGTGGAAACCATAAAGAGGACACCTACAAATCAGAAGAGGAGTTGTGGGTATGCCCCACAGATCCAGGAGCTGATCAACTCCAAGATGGGCACTGGCACATATCTGCTGGACAAGGAGCACCTGCCCATCTACCCAGACTTTGAGGACAACACTGTGGTGATGGATGAAAATGAACCATCTTATGTGCACGCACAAGCCAAGAAGGAGAAGGCAAGGGCTGAAAAGGATGCAAAGATGCCAACCACTGAAGAGGCATCTTAGTATCTTCTGAAGAGCAAGCAAGATCAGCTTGGCTACTTGATTGCCTCCACTCTGAGGATTGAGAAGGGATTGGCTACCCTGACTCAAAACCAGGAGAGCTTGGAGAGGATCGTGGAGCAGAAGTTCTATGACTTAGATGTGAAGGTCACTGAGATCCAGTCAGTCGTTGAGAAACTTCAGGATGAAGTGCAGGAGAAGAAGGGCAAGTCTACCACTGATGCTTTTGCTAGGGTGCCTAGAGGACAAAGATCTGCTGCAGTGCCTGTTCCAGACACCAGAGCAACTTCATCTGCACCAGCTACAGCTTCAGTGCCACCAGCTCCAACACCTACTCCACTAGCTCCATCTACATCGACTGACGCCTTCGTCCTTGGAGTTCTGTCTACACCACCACCTGAAGACCAAGCCTGAGAGTCGATTTAGCACTATGCATTTTTATGAACTTTTTGGTAACTTGTTGCCAAAGGGGGAGAAAATGTATAGATCATAGGCTTCGAGAGAGAGTGTTGCTTTTGTTCCCTCTTGCGTTTCTCCTTAGTGGTTAAACTTTATTATCTGCTCGTTTGTGATACTTTATACTTTGCGCTTGCTTGGATGATCATGTGTTTGATCATATACTACGTTTATGCATGTTGGATGACATTATCCTTTTATATTCCATATGATCACTCACTTTGCTTGGTGATGGGTGCATGTATTTTAATTATTATCATTTTGAGCGCTCCACCAAGATGTATGTGAGATGGAAGAGTAACCCATGATCCAAACTCTTTGTGCATTTGCAGTCCAAAGAAAATCTTAAACTATGCACAAATTTAGGGGGAGCTCTTGCTTTTCACAAACTTCTCAAAGCGACAATGTTTTTCACTCTTATTATCATTTGTCGAAGCTTTGATCTATATATTGTCATCAATTACCAAAAAGGGGGAGATTGAAAGTGCAACTATCCCTAGGTGGTTTTGGTAATTCCTAACAACATATAGTTCATTGAGCTAATGCTATTTCAAGACTAATATTTCAGGAAAGCTCGATGATTGGCATGGCATGGATGAGAAAAGTGGACCCCTCAAAATGCTAAGGACAAAGGATTGGCTCAAGATCAAAGCTCAAGACTGTACATTTTCCATTTTAGTGATCCAAGATCACATTGAGTCTATAGGAAAAGCCAATACTATCAAGGAGGGATGAGGTGTTGCTTAATGAGGATCTTGCTCAAAGTGCTTACTGATATGTTCCAAAGCCCTCAACTACTTTCTCACATCCACATATGACCTAAACCAAAAGCCAAACTCGGCCCCACCGATTCTTTCTATCCGGCACCACCGAGTTTCAAATGTCATAGCCACTGCCACAAACCCTAGGAAAATCAGTCTCACCGATAGGGATCTCGGTCTCACCAAGATGGGGTTGTAATCTCTCTGTTTCCCTTCGTAACATTTCGGTCTCACCGAGATGAGTGATCGGTCCCACCGAGATTGAAATGTAAACTCTCTGTTTTCCCTTCGTAACGTTTCGGTCTCACCGAAATGAGCGATCGGTCCCACCGAGTTTACCTGACCAACTCTCTGGTTAGCTTATTACCAAAATTGGTCTCACTGAGTTTGTGTAATCGGTCTCACCGAGATTATGTTATGCCCTAACCCTAATCGTATCGGTCCTACCGAGTTGCATGTCGGTCCCACCGAAAATCCTAACGGTCACTAGCTTTGCTGAATCGGTCCGACCGAGTTTAACCATTCGGTCCCACCGAGTTTAACCATTCGGTCCCACCGAGATTGGCAAGTTCTGTGTAACGGTTAGATTTCGTGTGGAGGCTATATATACCCCTCCACCTCCTCTTCATTCATGGAGAGAGCCATCAGAACGAACCTACACTTCCAACTTTTTTTTCTGAGAGAGAACCACCTACACTTGTGTTGAGACCAAGATATTCCATTCCTACCATATGAATCTTGATCTCTAGCCTTTCCAAGTTGCTTTCCACTCAAATCTTGTTTGCACCAAATCCAAATCCTGTGAGAGAGAGTTGAGTGTTGGGGAGACTATCATTTGAAGCACAAGAGAAAGGAGTTCATCATCAACACACAATTTGTTACTTCTTGGAGAGTGGTGTCTCCTAGATTGGCTAGGTGTCACTTGGGAGCCTCCGACAAGATTGTAGAGTTGAACCAAGGAGTTTGTAAGGGCAAGGAGATCGCCTACTTCCTGAAGATCTACCGCTAGTGAGGCAAGTCCTTCGTGGGCGATGGCCATGGTGGGGTAGACAAGGTTGCTTCTTCATGGACCCTTCGTGGGTGGAGCCCTCTGTGGACTCGCGCAACCGTTACCCTTAGTGGGTTGAAGTCTCCATCAACGTGGATGTACGATAGCACCACCTATCGGAACCATGACAAAAACATTCATGTCTCCCATTGCGTTTGAATCCTCCAAACCCTTCCCTTTACATTCTTACAAGTTGCATGCTTTACTTTCCGCTGCTCATATACTCTTTGCATGCTTGCTTGAATTGTGTTAAGATTGCTTGACTTGTCCAAAGTTGCTAAAATCTGCCAAGAACTAAAAATGGGAAAAGGCTAGATTTTTATTTGGTCAAGTAGTCTAATCCCCCCCTCTAGACATACTTTCGATCCTGCAGACTTGCTGACAAAAGCAGTAGCGAGGGCTAGGCTCGCCACACCAGAGTCTAACTCCTCAGATGCCTCCTCTTCCTCATTTTCCTCAGATTCATCCTCAGAGTCCATTTCCTTGCCAATGAATGCCCGAGCCTTTTCGGATCTGCTCTTCTTGTGAGATGAAGACTTTTGAAGATTTTGATGATCAAGACTTTAAAGATTTCTTCTTCTTCTTCACGTCATCAGAACTGTGATCCTTGTATTTCTTCTTCTTTAATTCCTTTTCCCATTGAGGACAATCAGTAATGTAGTGACCAGGTTTCTTGCATTTGTGGCAAGTTCTCTTCTTGTAGTCACGTGGTGAGGAATCTGATTTCAAGTCATCACCTCTTGGGGATTTACCAAAGAGATCACGCCTTGAGAACTTCTGGAATTTCCTCACTAGCATTGCTAGATCTTGACTTAGTTCTTCAGGATCACCAAGGCTGCTACCAGAATCCTCACCTGCAGATTCAGAGACTACCTTGGCCTTTAGAGCACGTGATCTGCCATAGCTCGGTCCATAGAGATCTCTCTTCTCAGCCAGCTGGAACTCATGAGTGTTTAGCCTCTCGAGGATATCAACGGGATCTAGTGACTTGTAGTCCCCACACTCTTGAATCATTAGTGCAAGAGTGTCAAATGAGGAATCAAGTGATCTCAACAATTTTCTTCACCACCTCATGGTCGGTGATGTCAGTGGCACCAAGTGCTTGAAGCTCATTTGAGATGTCAGTGAGGTGATCGAAGGTTTGCTGAACATTTTCATTGTCGAGTCTTTTGAAGCGGTTGAAGAGATTGCGAAGAACGTCAACTCGAGAGTCACGCCGTGTTGAGGCTCCTTCGTTGACCTTGGACAGCCTATCCCAGATAAGCTTAGCTGTCTCTAAAGAACTCACTCTGCCATACTATCCTTTGCTCAGATGGCCACATATGATATTCTTCGCTTGAGAGTCGAGTTGCTTGAATCACTTCACATCAGCAGCATTCACGGAAGGAGTGACGGAGGGAACGCCATTTTCCACAATGTACCAGAGATCATTTTCAATTGCCTCAAGATGCATGCGCATCTTATTCTTCCAGTAGGGATAGTCCGTCCCATTGAAGGTAGGACACCCAGCCGAGACCTTGATCATGCCTGCAGTCGACATAACTAAAACTCCAGGTGGTTAAACAAAAATCACACAGAACAAGGGAGTACCTTGCTCTGATACCAATTAAAAGTGCGTTATATCGACTAGAGGGGGGTGAATAGGCGATTTTTACAAATTCATCACTGGGGGATGTCACGGTGAGGAAATTCCTAAGCAACGAACTACTTAGTACGGAATAAGTACTCAGATGCAAGCATAACAGAGCAGTAGCACCGTCATCATGATGAAATGAAAACAAGCACAGAGTACAAGTAGCGTAAACACGGGATACGCAGGATGAAGACAAACTGACTGAAGAACTAGGATTGTGGAAATTTAGAAAGTCTTCAGGCAAAGTCTTCAAACAATAACAGTCAAGTACTTCAACACAGTAATGAGGAAATGAAAGGGTTGAGGAAATAGAACCAGATAGCTCGGTGAATACAATGGTTTGGTAGACCAGTTCCAACCATTGTGACAGTCGTACGTCTGGTTGGAGCGGCTAGGTATTTAAACCTGAGGACACACAGTCCTGGACACACAATCCTCACCATATTCTCCTTGAGCTAAGGTCACACAGACCTCGCCCAATCACTCGTGGTAAGTCTTCAGGTGACTTCCAAGCCTTCACAGACTCGATCACTCGACGATCCACAATTTCCTCTTGGATGCTCTAGACCATGACACCTAACCGTTTAGAGGATACACAATCCTCAAAGGTAACAAACATATGTTCCACACAGGAACAATCTCTTCAGTGATGTTCAATCACTTTGGGTTTGTAGGTGTTTGGGTTTGGTTTTTCCTCACTTGATGATTTTCGCTCAAAGTGCTCGGAGGATGGGATGCTCTCAATGACAAGTGCCAGTTTCGCTCAGAGCAGCCAGCCATCTAGTGGTTGTAGGGGGCGGCTATTTATAGCCTAGGGAGCAGCCCGACATGATAAGAGAGAAATGCCCTTCAATGATATGTTCGTTAGGTGGGTAGATATTTTGGGACAGCTGGCGCGTAGCACAGCAACGGTCAGAAAATTTGAGTATCAAATTCCTCAGGGCCATCATGCTCCTCACTTGTAGGCAATCCGCACTGGCAAATTCCTAACTCCTCAGTCAGAACAAAATCCTCAGAGACCAGAAGAACTTCGTCTCTATCACTGAAGAAATTGACTGAACTGTATGAGATTTCCAATGGCTTCACTCGAAAGGATTGGGTAGGTGTAGGATTTTGAGATGAACATCACTTGTAAAATTTTCCTTAGTTTTACCTCAACCCCCTTTAACAGTACGGTGTTTCCTATGACTCAAGAAAGAGAAAATGAAACTACACAAACAAAAGTCTTCATGTTTCATAATCCTTGCATGAATATCAAGTCTTCACTGTCACACCAATTTCTTCATTTCCAAAGTCTTCAGAAAGGCAAAGTCTTCAGTTGAAGACATTCATTTTTAGGGGTCGACTTTCTCTGTAAGTATCAAACTCCTCATAGACTTATAGACCTGTGTACACTCACAGATGCATTAGTCGCTTAACCTATATGTCTTCAATACACCAAAATCACTAAGGGGCACTAGATGCACTTACAACACTTTTTGCGGGATGAAACTGGCTGACAAGGATCTTAAGCCATCCTCCATAGTATTCCATGGTGTGGTGCCTGGTAAGTCGGCGTACCCTGTGGAAAAAATTGCCTTGGAGGTTGCCTTTGGTGATGACTATGATTACAGAGCAGAGACGTTGTGGTTTGAAGTGGTCAAAATTAAGAGTCTTTATCATGCTTTGTTCGGACAACCGGCTTATGCTAAGTTCATGGCTCGCCCTTGTTATGTCTACTTACAGCTCAAGATGCCAGGGCACAAAGGTACAATTATGGTCCGTGGTGATCGAAAAATTTCCTTGGAATGTGCAGCTTATGCAGAATTAGCATGTGCTACCGAGGAGCTTAAGTTCTACACAGATAATGTTGACCCGGCTGATATGACCCCTCTAAAGAAGCCCACTACTGAGCAGGACCCACTTTGAAGTTTAAGTCGGCTGATGATACCAAGCAAGTTGATTTTGTCCCTAGTGTCTCATCTAAGCAGTTCACTGTATGGGCAAATATGGATCCTAAATAGGAAAGAGCGCTCATCGAGTTCATCCGTGAGAATTGGGACATTTCTGCATGGAAGCCTTCTGACTTGTCGGGTGTACCGAGAGAATTCACTGAGCACACTATTAATGTGGATCCTAAGTTTAAGCCGGTCAAACAGTTCCTCTGTCGTTTCAATGAGGAGCGACGCAAGACTATTAAAGAAGAGGTAGCCCGGCTCTTAGCGGCTGTGTTTATCGTGGAAGTTTTTCACCCTGAGTGGTTGGTTAACCCTATGCTCGTGCTTAAAAAGAATGATACATGGCGTATGTGTGTTGACTACATAGATCTCAACAAAGCTTGTCCAGCTGACCCGTTTGCTCTCCCCCGTATCGATGAGATCATTGATGCAACAACGGGTTGTGAGAGTCTGTGCTTCCTGGATGCTTATTCTGGTTATCATCGTATCAAGATGGCAGTTAAAGACCAAGAGAAGACGTCCATCATCACACCTTTTGGGGCTTTCTGCTATGTTTCTATGCCTTTTGGGCTTAAGAGTGCCCAGGCGACTTATCAGTGCTGTGTTTAGAACTGTTTTCACAGTCAGATTGGGCACAATGTTCATGCTTATGTGGATGATATTGTGGTCAAGTCTAGGAAGACGGAGACTCTCCTAGATGACCTGAAAGAAAATTTTGACAATCTCCGGGTCTACAAAATGATGCTTAACCCGGCCAAGTGTGTCTTTGGTGTGCCTGTAGGTAAATTGCTAGGTTTTCTGGTTTCAGAGAGGGGCACTGAAGCTAACCCGGAGAAGATTAAGGCCATTACTTCTCTTTATAAACCGGTGTGTGTCAATGACGTCCAGCGTCTGGCGGGTCACATTGCAGCTCTAAGTCGGTTTATTAGCCGCCTTGGGAGAAGGAAATTCCTCTATATCACATGATGAAGAATACATACCACTTTGTCTGGAGTGATGCTGCCAATGAGGCGTTTGAGGTGCTCAAGAAACAGTTAGCTGAGCCGCCCATCCTTGCAGCTCCCATTGAAAAAGAGCCTTTACTCCTGTACGTGGCAGCTAATAACAAAGCATTCAGTGTAGCAGTTGTTGTGGAGCGCAAAGAGGCGGGTAAGGAGTACCCAGTTTAGTGGCCGGCTTACTATGTCAATGAGGTGTTAACTGAGTCCAAGAAATGATATCCACATTGGCAGAAGCTGGTATTTGGGGTATTCATGGCAAGTAGCAAGCTGAAGCATTACTTTCTTGGGCGTCCTATTACTGTGGTCAGCTCTGCTCTGTTGGGAGAGTAAAGTAAATATTTTTTGTATTTTTGTTGTATAGATTGGAAAGTAAAGATTGCAAAATAGTAAACAAGATGCAATGTAAATAAAAGAGATGCAATATAATAAGAAAGAGACCCTGGGGCCATAGGTTTCACTAGTGGCTTCTCTCAAGATAGCATGTATTACAGTGGGTGAACAAATTACTGCCGAGCAATTGATAGAAAAGCGCATAGTTATGAGAATATCTAGGCAATGATCATAAATATAGGCATCACTTCCGTGCAAGTAGATCGAAACAATTCTTCATCTACTACTATTACTCCACACATCGACTACTATCCAGCATGCATCTAGAGTACTAAGTTCATAAGAACAGAGAAACGCTTTAAGCAAGATGACATGATGTAGAGGTATAAACTCAAACAATATGATATAAACCCCATCTTTTTATCCTTGATGGCAACAATACAATACGTGCCTTGCTGCCCCTACTGTCACTGGGAAAGGACACCGCCAGATTGAACCCAAAGCTAAGCACTTCTCCCATTGCAAGAAAGATCAATCTAGTAGGCCAAACTAAACCAATAATTCGAAGAGACTTGCAAGGATATCAAATCATGCATATAAGAATTCAGAGAAGAACCAAATAATATTCATAGATAATCTTGTTCATAAACCCACAATTCATTGGGTCTCGGGAAACACACCGCAAAAGAATATTACATTGAATAGATCTCCAAGAACATCGAGGAGAACTTTGTATTGAGAATCAAAGAGAGACAAGAAGCCATCTAGCTAATAACTATGGACCCGAAGGTCTGTGGTAAACTACTCACGCTTCATCGGAGAGGCTATGGTGTTGATGTAGAAGCCCTTTGTCATCGATTCCCCCTCCGGCAGATTGCCGGAAGAGGCCCCAAGATGGGATCTCACCGGCACAGAAGGTTGCGACGATGGAAAAGTGGTTTCATAGCTCTCTGCAATTGATCTAGGGTATAAGAGTATATATAGGCGGAAGAAGTACGTCGGTGGAGCTACGAGGGGCCCACGAGGGTGGGGGGTGCACCTACCCCCCTGGGCGCGCCCTCCTGCCTCGTGGTGTTCTAGACTTCAACTCCAAGTCTTCTGGTTTGCTTTCGGTCCAAGAAAGATCACCGCGCAGGTTTCATTCCATTTGGATTCCGTTTGGTATTCCTTTTCTGCGAAACTCTATAATAGGCAAAAAAACAGAAACTGGCACTGGGCCTCCGGTTAATAGGTTAGTCCCAAAAATAATATAAAAGAGCATATTAAAGCCCATTAAACATCCAAAATAAATAATATAATAGCATGGAACAATAAAAAATTATAGATACGTTGGAGACGTATCAAGCATCCCCAAGCTTAATTCCTGCTCGTCCTCGAGTAGGTAAATGATAAAAACAGAATTTTTGATGTGGAATGCTACCTAACATAATTATCAATGTAATTTAGTTTATTGTGGCATGAATGTTAAGATCTGAAAGATTCAAAACAAAAGTTTAATATTGACATAAAAATAATAATACTTCAAGCATAGTAACAAAGTAATCATGTCTTCTCAAAATACCATGGCCAAAGAAAGCTATCCCTACAAAATCATATAGTCTGGCTATGCTCTATCTTCATCACACAAAATATTTAAATCATGCACAACCCCGATGACAAGCCAAGCAATTGTTTCATACTTTTGATGTTCTCAAACTTTTTCAATCCTCATGCAATACATGAGCGTGAGCCATGGACATAGGACTATAGGTGGAATAAAATGGTGGTTGTGGAGAAGACAAAAAGGAGAAGATAGTCTCACATCAACTAGGAGTATCAATGGGCAATGGAGATGCCCATCAATAGATATCAATGTGAGTGAGTAGGGATTACCATGCAATGGATGCACTAGAGCTATAAGTGTATGAAAGCTCAAAAAGAAACTAAGTGGGTGTGCATCCAACTTGCTTGCTCACGAAGACCTAGGGTATTTTGAGGAAGACCATCATTGGAATATACAAGCCAAGTTCTATAATGAAAAATTCCCACTAGTATATGAAAGTGACAAAATAGGAGACTCTCTATCATGAAGATCATGGTGCTACTTTGAAGCACAAGTGTGGAAAACAGATAGTAGCATTGCCCCTTCTCCCTTTTTCTCTCATTTTTTGGGCCTTTTCTCTTTTTTATATGGCCTCTTTTTTTCGTCTGGAGTCTCATCCCGACTTGTGGGGGAATCATAGTCTCCATCATCCTTTCCTCACTGGGACAATGCTCTAATAGTGATGATCATCACACTTTTATTTACTTACAACTCAAGAATTACAACTCGATACTTAGAACAAAATATGACTCTATGTGAATGCCTCCGGCGGTGTACCAAGATGTGCAATGATTCAAGAGTGACATGTATGAAAAATTATGAACGGTGGCTTAGCCACAAATACGATGTCAACTACATGATCATGCAAAGCAATATGACAATGATGAAGCATGTCATAATAAATGGAATGGTGGAAAGTTACATGGCAAATATCTCGGAATGGCTATGGAAATTCCATAATAGTAGGTATGGTGGCTGTTTTGAGGAAGGTAAATGGTGGGTTTATGGTACCGGTGAAAGTTGCGCGGTACTAGAGAGGCTAGCAATGGTGGAAGGGTGAGATTGTGTATAATCCAGGGACTCAACATTAATCATAAAGAACTCACATACTTATTGCAAAAATCTATTAGTTATCGAAACAAAGTACTACGCACATGCTCCTAGGGGGATAGATTGGTAGGAAAAGACCATCGCTCGTCCCCGACCACCACTCATAAGGAAGACAATCAAAAAATAAATCATGCTCTGACTTCATCACATAACAGTTCACCATACGTGCATGCTACGGGAATCACAAACTTTAACACAAGTATCTCTCAAATTCACAACTACTCAACTAGAATGACTCTAATATCACCATATTCATATCGCAAAACAATCATAAGGAATCAAACTTCTCATAGTATTCAATGCACTTTATATGAAATTTTTTATGATACCCATCTTGGATGCCCATCATATTAGGACTATTTTATAGCCAAAGCAAATTACCATGCTGTTCTAGAAGACTCAAAAAATAATATAAGTAAAGCATGAGAGATCAATAATTTCTATAAAATAAAAGCACCACCGTGTTCTAAAAGATATAAGTGAAGCACTAGAGCGAAATTATCTAGCTCAAAAGATATAAGTGAAGCACATAGAGTATTCTAATAAATTCTGATTCATGCATGTCTCTCCCAAAAGGTGTGTACAGCAAGGATGATTGTGGTAAACTAAAAATCAAAGACTCAAATCATACAAGACGCTCCAAGCAAAACACGTATCATGTGGTGAATAAAAATATAGCCTCAAGTAAAGTTATCGATAGACGAAGACGAAAGAGGGGATGCCTTCCGAGGCATCCCCAAGCTTAGTCTTTTGGTTTTCCTTGAATTTTACCTTGGGGTGCCTTGGGCATCCCCAAGCTTAGGCTCTTGCCACTCCTTATTCCAAAATCCATCAAATCTTTACCCAAAAACCTGAAAACTTCACAACACAAAACTTCAACAGAAAATCTCATGAGCTCCGTTAGTATAAGAAAATAAACCACCACTTTAAGGTATTGTAATAAACTCATTCTTTATTTATATTGGGGTTAAACCTACTGTATTCCAACTTCTCTATGGTTCATACCACCCGATACTAGCGATAGATGCATCAAAATAAGCAAACAACACGCGAGGAGAACTTTGTATAGATCTCCAAGAACATCAAGGAGAACTTTGTATTGAGAATCAAAGAGAGATAAGAAGCCATCTAGCTAATAACTATGGACCTGAAGGTCTGTGGTAAACTACTCACGCTTCATCGGAGAGGCTATGGTGTTGATGTAGAATCCCTCCGTGATCGATTCCCCCTTCGGCAGATCGCCGGAAGAGGCCCCAAGATGGGATCTCACGGGTACAGAAGGTTGCGACGGTGGAAAAGTGGTTTCGTGGCTCTCTGCGATCGATCTAGGGTATAAGAGTATATATAGGCGGAAGAAGTACGTCGGTGGAGCTACGAGGGGCGCACGAGGGTGGGGGTCGTGCCCTTCTGCCTCGTGGCCGCCTCGTGGCGTTCCAGACTTCAACTCCAAATCTTCTGATTTTCTTTCGGTCCAAGAAAGATCATCGTGAAGGTTTCATTCCGTTTGGATTCTGTTTGGTATTCCTTTTTTGCGAAACTCTAAAATAGGAAAAAAAAACTGGCACTGGGCCTCCGGTTAATAGGTTAGTCCCAAAAATAATATAAAAGAGCATATTAAAGCCCATTAAACATCCAAAATAGATAATATAATAGCATGGAACAATCAAAAATTATAGATACATTGGAGACGTATCACCCATCCACAACACTGACAAGTCAAGACCCCCACGAGGGGCCAAGCCTCGCGAGGCGGACAACACCAAGACCTCCGGAGGGAGCGGCCTTCCCAGGCTACCTCCTGAGGAGTAGAGATTTCTATGCAGGTGCTCAACCTCATGAGGTTGTGGTGACGCAAGCCATAACGATCAAGGCCAGGCGGGTGCCAGCGGGCGCAGAGGAGCAGGTTTCCTCTTTGGTGCTAAAGAGGCAAGCGCAGGCATAGAGTCCCAAGGAATCAACCAAAGGTTTCCATTCCCGTGCTACAAGACCAGGACCGCCAGGACGGATGTCATCGCCGAGCCCACCACAGCGTCAAGACCAGGAGCTTTGCAGGAGAAGACCACCTTTTTGAGGATAAGATGTACTGCTTGTCCCCGTTCGAATTGGCCTCTGTGGGATCCCTTGTCGCCTACGTTTTGGGGGAAGAGGACCAAAGCCACTATAAGTATAGGTTAGCCACCACCATAGGAAGGGGGTCGAATCCCTTGAGCTCACATCCACACCAGAGTAGACCTCGCGAGATTGTTCTTCCCTTGTGCTAGTTCATCCTCAGCCCCCTGTGAGGCAAATCCACCACAAAGCAGGAGTAGGGTTTTACACCGCAAGGTGGTCCGAACCTGGGTAAACTGCCGTGTCCATCTTCTTCCTTTTTCATTGACCTAGGCCGTGGGGCGCGATGTGCGATGAACTAGTTGGCCGAAGGGGTTGAGTTCTTCGCACACGCCCCAGAGTTCGAACCTTTTCTTGGGTCTGCGGAGCCTTGAATCTGAATTTGGCGCGCCGGGTAGGGGCATGTCGAAGCCTCTGTTGGGGAACGTAGTAATTCAAAAAAAATTCCCACGCACACGCAAAATCATGGTGATGCATAGCAACAAGAGGGAGAGTGTTGTCTACGTACCCTCGTAGACCGTAAGCGGAAGCATTATGATAACGCGGTTGATGTAGTCGTACGTCTTCACGATCGACCGATCCTAGCACCAAAAGTACGGCACCTCCGTGATCTGCACACGTTCGGCTCGGTGACGTCCCACGAACTCACGATCCCGCACAGTGTGGAGGGAGAGCTTCGTCAGCACGACGGCGTGATGACGGTGATGATGAAGCTACCAGCGCAGGGCTTTGCCTAAGCACCACGACGATATGACCGAGCTGGATTATGGTGGAGGGGGGCACCGCACACGGCTAAGAAATCAATGATCAACTTGTGTGTCTATGGGGTGCCCCCTGGCCACGTATATAAAGGATGGAGGGAGGAGGAGGTCGGCCCTCATAGGGCGCGCCCAAAGTGTGGAGTCCTACTAGGACTCCCTAGTCCTAGTAGGGTTCCACCTCCCACATGGAATAGGAAAAAGGAAGGGAGAAGGAGAAGGAAGGAAGGGGGTGCCCCCTTTCCCTAGTCCAATTCGGACCAGTCCATGGGGAAGGGGCGCGGCCACCCTTGAGGCCTTTCTATCCTTTCCCGTATGGCCTATTAATGCCCAATATGAATTCCTGTAAATCTCCGGTTCTCTAAAAAATACCCGAATCACTCGGAACCTTTCCAACATCCGAATATAGCCTTCCAATATATCTATCTTTACGTCTCGACCATTTTGAGACTCCTCGTCATGTACCCAATCTCACCGGGACTCCGAACAAACTTCGGTCATCAAATCACATAACTCATAATACAAATCGTCACAGAACGTTAAGCATGCGGACCCTACGGGTTAGAGAACTATGTAGACATGACCGAGACTCATCTCCGGTCAATAACCAATAGAGGAACCTGGATGCTCATATTGGTTCCTAGATATTCTACAAAGATCCTTATCGGTCAAACCGCATAACAACATACGTTGTTCTTTGTCATTAGTATGTTACTTGCCCTAGATTCGATCGTCGGTTTCTCAATACCTAGTTCAATCTCGTTAGCGGAAAGTCTCTGTACTCGTTCTGTAATGCATCATCCCGCAACTAACTCATTAGTCACATTGCTTGCAAGGCTTATAGTGATGTGCATTACCAAGAGGGCCTAGAGATACCTCTCCGACAATCGGAGTGACAAATCCTAATCTCGATCTATGCCAACTCAACAAGTAGCATCGGAGACACCTGTAGAGCACCTTTATAATCACCCAGTTACGTTGTGACGTTTGGTAGCACACAAAGTGTTCCTCCTGTATCTGGGAGTTGCATAATCTCATAGTCATAGGAACATGTATAAGTCATGAAGAAAGCAATAGCAATATACTAAACGATCAAGTGCTAAGCTAACGGAATGGGTCAAGTCAATCACATCATTCTCTAATGATGTGATCCCGTTAATCAAATGACAACTCATGTCTATGGCTAGGAAACTTAACCATCTTTGATTCAACGAGCTAGTCAAGTAGAGGCATACTAGTGACACTCTATTTGTCTATGTATCCGCACATGTACTAAGTTTCCGGTTAATACAATTCTAGCATGAATAATAAACATTTATCATGAAATAAGGAAATAAATAATAACTTTATTATTGCCTCTAGGGCATATTTCCTCCAGTCGCCCACTTGCACTAGAGTCAATAATCTAGTTCACATCGCCATGTGATTTAACACCAATAGTTCACATCACCATGTGATTAACACCCATAGTTCACATCGCCATGTGACCAACACTCAAAGGGTTTACTAGAGTCAGTAATCTTAGTTCACATCGCCATGTGATTAACACCCAAAGAGTACTAAGGTGTGATCATGTTTTGCTTGTGAGAGAAGTTTAGTCAATGAGTCTGCCATATTCAGATTCGTATGTATTTTGCAAATTTCTATGTCAACAATGCTCTGCACGGAGCTACTCTAGCTAATGGCTGCCACTTTCAATATGTATCCAGATTGAGACTTAGAGTCATCTAGATCAGTGTCAAAACTTGCATCGACATAACCCTTTACGACGAACCTTTTGTCACCTCCATAATCGAGAAACATATCCTTATTCCACTAAGGATAATTTTGACCGATGTCCAGTGATCTACTCCTAGATCACTATTGTACTCCCTTGCCAAACTCAGTGTAGGGTATGCAATAGATCTGATACACAACATGGCATACTTTATAGAACCTATGGCTGAGGCGTAGGGAATGACTTTCATTCTCTTTCTATCTTCTGCCGTGGTCGGGCTTTGAGTCTTACTCAATTTCACACCTTGTAACACAGGCAAGCACTCTTTCTTTGACTGTTCCATTTTGAACTACTTCAAAATCTTGTCAAGGTATGTACTCATTAAAGAAAACTTATCAAGAGTCTTTATCAATCTCTATAGATCTTGACGCTCAATATGTAAGAAGCTTCACCGAGGTATTTCTTTGAAAAACTCCTTTCAAATACTCCTTTATGCTTTCCAGAAAATTCTACATTATTTCCGATCAACAATATGTCATTCACATATACTTATCAGAAATGCTGTAGTGCTCCCACATACTTTCTTGTAAATACAGGCTTCACCGCAAGTCTGTATAAAACTATATGCTTTGATCAACTCATCAAATCATATATTCCAACTCCGAGATGCTTGCACCAGTCCATAGATGGATCGCTGGAGCTTGCACATTTTGTTAGCACATTTAGGATCAACAAAACCTTCTGGTTGCATCATACACAACTCTTCTTTAAGAAATCCATTAAGGAATGTAGTTTTGACATCCATTTGCCAGATTTCATAAAATGTGGCAATTTGCTAACATGATTCGGACAGACTTAAGCATCGCTACGAGTGAGAAAATCTCATCGTAGTCAACACCTTGAACTTTGACAAAAACCTTTTTCGACAAGTCCAGCTTTGTAGATAGTAACACCATTATCAGCGTCTTTCTTCCTCTTGAAGATCCATTTATTTTCTATGGCTTGCCAATCATCGGGCAAGTCAACCAAAGTCCACACTTTGTTCTCATACATGGATCCCATCTCAGATTTCATGGCCTCAAGCCATTTCATGGAATCTGGGCTCATCATCGCTTCCTCATAGTTCATAGGTTCGTCATGGTCAAGTAACATGACCTCCAGAACAGGATTACCGTACCACTCTGGTGCGGATCTCACTCTGGTTGACCTACGAGGTTTGGTAGTAACTTGATCCGAAGTTACATGATCATCATCATTAGCTTCCTCACTAATTGGTGTAGGAGTCATTGGAACATATTTCCGTGATGAACTACTTTCCAATAAGGGAGCAAGTATAGTTACCTCATCAGGTTCTACTTTCCTCCCGCTCACTTCTTTTGAGAGAAACTCCTTCTCTAGAAAGGATCAATTCTTAGCAACTATTGTCTTGCCTTCGGATCTGTGATAGAAGGTGTACCCAACTGTCTCCTTTGGGTATCCTATGAAGACACATTTCTCCGATTTGGGTTTAAGCTTATCAGGATGAAACTTTTTCACATAAGCATCGCAACCCCAAACTTTAAGAAATGACAACTTTGGTTTCTTGCCAAACCACAGTTCATATGGTGTTGTCTCAACGGATTTAGATGGTGCCCTATTTAACGTGAGTGTAGTTGTCTCTAATGCATAACCCCAAAACCATAGTGGTAAATCAGTAAGAGACATCATAGATTGCACCATACCTAATAAAGTACAGTTACGATGTTCGAACACACCATTACGCTGTGGTGTTCCAGGTGGCGTGAGTTGCGAAACTATTCCGCATTGTTTGAAATGAAGACCAAACTCGTAACTCAAATATTCTCCTCCATGATCAGATCGTAGAAACTTTATTTTCTTGTTACGATGATTTTCCACTTCACTCTGAAATTATTTGAACTTTTCAAATGTTTCAGATTTATGTTTCATCAAGTAGATATACCCATATCTGCTCAAATCATTTGTGAAGGTCAGAAAATAGCGATACCTGCCGCGAGCCTCAACACTCATCGGACTGCATACATCAGTATGTATTATTTCCAACAAGTTTGTTGCTTGCTCCATTGTTCCGGAGAATGGAGTCTTAGTCATCTTGCCCATGAGGCATGGTTCGCAAGCATCAACTGATTCATAATCAAGTGATTTCAAAAGCCCATCAACATGGATTTTCTTCATGCGCTTTACAGCAATATGACCTAAACGGCAGTGCCACAAATAAGTTGCACTATCATTATTAACTTTGCATATTTTTGCTTCAATATTATGAATATGTGTATCACTATGATTGAGATTCAATAAACCATTCACCTTGGGTGTATGACCATTGAAGGTTTTATTCATGTAAGTAGAACAATAATTATTCTCTGGCTTTAAATGAATAACCGTATTGCAATAAACATGATCAAATCATATTCATGCTTAACGCAAACACCAAATAACATTTATTTAGGTTCAACACTAATCCCGAAAGTATAGGGAGTGTGGGATGATGATCATATCAATCTTGGAACCACTTCCAACACACATCGTCACTTCACCCTTAACTAGTCGCTATTCATTCTGCAACTCCCGTTTTGAGTTACTAATCTTATCAATTGAACTAGTATCAAATACTGAGGGGTTGCTATAAACACTAGTAAAGTACACATCAATAACATGTATATGAAACATACCTTTGTTCACTTTGCCATCCTTCTTATCTGCCAACTACTTGGGCAGTTCTGCTTCCAGTGACCAGTCCCTTTGCAGTAGAAGCACTTAGTCTCAGGCTTAGGTCCAGACTTGGGCTTCTTCACTTGAGCAGCAACTTGCTTGTCGTTCTTCTTGAAGTTTCCCTTCTTCCCTTTGCCCTTTTCTTGAAACTAGTGGTCTTGTCAACCATCAACATTTAATGCTTTTCTTGATTTCTACCTTCGTTGATTTCAGCATCACAAAGAGCTCGGGAATCATTTTCGTCATCCCTTGCATATTATAGTTCATCACGAAGTTCTAGTAACTTGGTGATAGTGACTAGAGAACTCTGTCAATCACTATCTTATCTGGAAGATTAACTCCCACTTGATTCAAGTGATTGTAGTACTCAGACATTCTGAGCACATGCTCACTAGCTGAGCTATTCTCCTCCATCTTGTAGGCAAAGTGCTTGTCAAAGGTCTCATACCTTTCAGCATGGGCATGAGTCTGAAATACTAATTTCAACTCTTGGAACATCTCATATGCTCTGTGGCGTTCAAAACATCTTTGAAGCCCCGATTCTAAGCCGTAAAGCATGGTGCACTAAAATATCAAGTAGTCATCATATCGAGCTTGCCAAACGTTCATAACGTCTACATCTGCTCCTGCAATCGGTCTACCACCAAGCAGTGCATCAAGGACATAATTCTTCTATGCAACAATGAGTATAATCCTCAGATCACGGATCCAATCCTCATCATTGCTACTAACATCTTTCAACTTAGTTTTCTCTAGGAACATATCAAAAATAAAACAGGGGAGCTAAACGTGAGCTATTGATCTACAACATAGATATGCTAATACTACCAGGACTAAGTTCATGATAAATTTAAAGTTCAATTAATCATATTACTTAAGAACTCCCACTTAGATAGACATCCCACTAATCATCTAAGTGATCACATGATCCATATCAACTAAACCATGTCCGATCATCACGTGAGATGGAGTAGTTTTGAATGGTGAACATCACTATGTTGATCATATCTACTATATGATTCACGCTCGACCTTTCGGTCTCAGTGTTCCGAGGCCATATCTGCATATGCTAGGCTCGTCAAGTTTAACCCGAGTATTCTGCGTGTGCAAAACTGGCTTGCACCCGTTGTATGTGAACGTAGAGCTTATCACACCCGATCATCATGTGGTGTCTCGGCACGACGAACTTTCACAACGGTGCATACTCAGGGAGAACACTTATACCTTGAAATTTAGTGAGAGATCATCTTATAATGCTACCGTCGATCTAAGCAAAATAAGATGCATAAAAGATAAACATCACATGCAATCAATATAAGTGATATGATATGGCCATCATCATCTTGTGCCTTTGATCTCCATCTCCAAAGCACCGTCATGATCACCATCGTCACCGGCGCGACACCTTGATCTCCATGGTAGCATCGTTGTCGTCTCGCCAACTATTGCTTCTACGACTATCACTACCGCTTAGTGATAAAGTAAAGCAATTACATGGCGATTGCATTTCATATAATAAAGCGACAACCATATGGCTCCTGCCAGTTGCCGATAACTCTGTTACAAAACATGATCATCTCATACAATAAAATTTAGCATCATGTCTTGACCATATCACATCACAACATGCCCTGCAAAAACAATTTAGACGTCCTCTACTTTGTTGTTGCAAGTTTTACATGGCTGCTACGGGCTGAGCAAGAATCGTTCTTACCTATGCATCAAAAACCACAACACGGTATAGTGATTGCTTTTTGATCTTCAGAAAGAACCCTATTCATTGAATCCGATTCAACTAAAGCTAGAGAAACAGACACCCACTAGCCACCTGTGTGTGAAGCACATCGGTAGAACCAGTCTCGCGTAAGCATACACGTAATGTCGGTCTGGGCCGCTTCATCCAACAATGCCGCTGAATCAAGAATCAACTAGTGATGGCAAGCAATATGTATATACCCACGCCCAGAACTCCTTTGCGTTCTACTCGTGCATATAACATCTATGCATAAACCTGGCTCCGATGCCACTATTGGGGAACGTAGTAATTTCAAAAAAATTCCAACGCACATGCAAGATCATGGTGATGCATAGCAATGAGAGGGAGAGTGTTTTCTACGTACCCTCGTATACCGTAAGGGGAAGTGTTATGACAACGCGGTTGATGTAGTCGTACGTCTTCACGATCGACCGATCCTAGCACCGAAAGTACGACACGTCCGTGATCTGCACACGTTCGGCTCAGTGACGTCCCACGAACTCATGATCCAGCAGAGTGACGAGGGAGAGCTTTGTCAGCACGACGGCGTGATGACGGTGATGATGAAGCGACCGGCGTAGGGCTTCGCCAAAGCACTACGATGATATGACCGAGGTGGATTATGATGGAGGGGGGCACCGCACACGACTAAGAAATCAATGATCAACTTGTGTGTCTATGGGGTGCCCCCTGGCCATGTATATAAAGGATGGAGGGAGGAGGAGGCCGGCCCTTACAGGGCGTGGCGAAAGTGTGGAGCCTACTAGGACTCCCTAGTCCTAGTAGGATTCCACCTCCCACATGGAATAGGAAAAAAGTAAGGCAGAAGGAGAAGGAAGGAAGGGGGCACCCCCTTTCCCTAGTCCAATTCGGACCAGTCCATGGGGAAGGGGCGCGACCACCCTTGAGGCCTTTCTCTCCTTTCCCGTATGGCCTATTAAAGCCCAATATGAATTCCCGTAACTCTCCGGTACTCCGGAAAATACCCGAATCACTCGGATCCTTTCCAATGTCCAAATATAGCCTTCCAATATATCAATCTTTATGTCTCGAGCATTTCGAGACTCCTCGTCATGATCTCACCTGGGACTCCGAACAAACTTCGGTCATCAAATCACATAACTCATAATACAAATCGTCACAGAACGTTAAGCGTGCGGACCCTACGGGTTCGAGAACTATGTAGACATGACCGAGACTCATCTTCGATCAATAACCAATAGCAGAACCTGGATGCTCATATTGGTTCCTACATATTCTACGAATATCCTTGCCGGTCAAACTGCATAACAACATACGTTGTTCCCTTTGTCATCAGTATGTTACTTGCCCGCGATTCGATCGTCGGTATCTCAATACCTAGTTCAATCTCGTTACCAGAAAGTCTCTTTACTCGTTCCATAATGCATCATCCCGCAACTATCACATTAGTCACATTGCTTGCAAGGCTTATAGTGATGTGCATTACCGAGAGGGCCCAGTATCTCTCTGATAATCAGAGTGACAAATCCTAATCTCGATCTATGCCAACTCAACAAATACCATCCGAGACACCTGTAGAGCACCTTTATAATCACCCAGTTACGTTGTGACGTTTAGTAGGACACAAAGTGTTCCTACGGTATCCGGGAGTTGCATAATCTCATAGTCATAGGAACATGTATAAGTCATGAAGAAAGCAATAGCAATATACTAAACGATCAAGTGCTAAGCTAACGGAATGGGTCAAGTCAATCACATCATTCTCTAATGATGTCATCCCATTAATCAAATGACAACTCATGTCTATGGCTAGGATACTTAACCATCTTTGATTCAGCGAGCTAGTCAAGTAGAGGCATACTAGTGACACTCTGTTTGTCTATGTATCCACACATGTACTAAGTTTCTGGTTAATACAATTCTAGCATGAATAATAAACATTTATCATGAAATAAGGAAATAAATAATAACTTTATTATTGCCTATAGGGCATATTTCCTTCAGCCTCTTCTCCACCATTCGCTTGGCTTCCGTTCCGTCATCCCTATGGTCGGCGCTTGCCGTGTCCGTGTCGAACGCCGGGCCGCTAAGGTCGCTCAGACGGCACCTGCGGGCAATTGCGCCCCTCGCCGCCCCTTCCCCTACGGCCAACGCCGCCACCGTTCCCGCCGCCCACGAGCAGCATGACTCGTCAATGCCACCTTCCATGCGGCGTGATGGTCGCACCGCAACTCTGTCGCTTACCCCAGTCGTTGCATCGTCTTCTCATGCTCGTCATGGCCCTCAAGGATGGCACGCATTCATGGCTCCTGAACCTCTTGGTGGGGTCAATCTCCTCCTAGGACGAGCTCAGCGATCGCTTCATCACCAACTTCCAGGGTACCTACGACGACGCCCTCGCAGTCGGCGACCTGCGGCGCATGAAGCAGCAGCCACATGAAACCTTGCGCAAGTACATGCAGCGCTTCACCAACATCCACCTCAAGATCCCGAAGATGTCAGATGAGGCCATCATCTCGACGTTCACTGATGGTGTCCGAGACATCAAGATGAAGGAGGAGCTCGCCATCCATGAATACTTATGCTCGACCCCGAAGATGTTCAACATAGCCGCTAGGTGCCCGAGGGCAGATGAAGGTCGCCTCTCCCTCCTGGAGCCTCAGGAGGTCGATCCTAAGGACAAGAAGGCCAAGGCGAAGGACGTGAAGCACAAGGGCCCTACCGTGCTCGCGGCAGAACCTGAGGTGAAGCGCGGTTGCGACCGCGCCGAATCCTCCAAGGGCAGCCGACCATTCTACGTCTTCCATAACGTCCACAACCACAACACCAACGACTACCAGGAGCTTAGGGCAATCCGCGGCGGGCGTCTTGGCCGCCATCCCGAGCGTAATGACCATGGCTATGGCTGCGGAGGAGGCCGCAGTCGGGGCTTTTGGGACAACCGCGACCCTCGCCAGGACTGGCACGATCAGCCTCGTGAGGATCGCTGGCAGGGCCGACCTCATGATGGCCCATGGTGTGACCAGCCTCGCGAGAATCGTCCTCATTGCAACACCGGGCTCCCTCCGCTGCTACTGAGGGAGTCCTGGATTAGGGGGTCCTCAGGCATCCGGGCTATGTGACATGGGCCGGACTGGTGGGCCGTAAATAGACAAGATGGAAGGCGTCCCCCTGTGTCCGGATGGGACTCCCCTTTGCATGGATGGCAAGCTTGGCGTTCGGATATGATTCCTTTCTCTGTAAACTGACTCTGTATAACCCTAGTCCCCTCCGGTGTCTATATAAACCGGAGGGTTTAGTCCGTAGGGGCAATCACAATCATACAAGCTAGACATCTAGGGTTTAGCCGTTACGATCTCGAGGTAGATCAACTCTTGTACCCCTTGTACACATCAAAGTTAATCAAGCAGGAAGTAGTGTATTACCTCCATCAAGAGGGCCCGAACTTGGGTAAACATCGTGTCCTCTGCCTCATGTTACCTTTGATCCTCAGACGTACAGTTCGGGACCCCCTACCCGAGATCGGCCGGTTTTGACACCGATATTGGTGCTTTCATTGAGAGTTCCTCTGTGTTGTCGACAGAAGGTCCGATGGCTCGTTCGATCATCCACAATGAGGTTGTTTTGGAGGAGACTTTCCTCCCCGGCCAAATCTTCGTATTCGGTGGCTTCGCACCGCGTGCCAACTCGATTGGCCACGTCGAGCAGATTGACAGATGCGCCCCTGGTCATCAGATTAGTTTCGGGAACCTAAACTATGTCGCCGATATCCATGGAGACTTGATCTTCGAAGGATTCGCGGCTCCGACCATCGCTCTGAACTTAGATCCAGAGCAGACCACCGGATCCGAAGATGGGAATTTAGAGCCCGCCGGACTCCCTGCAATTATGGAACTCGCTACCAGTGATCCCGAGGGGACGACATCATCAGCAAACCCAAAGACGAACCGAACTCCCCTTGTTGCCAAAGCGCCGGAGTCCCCCTCGGACTCCAAATCTGAACTCTTGAGGTCCATGACGAGCGGGCGCGGGCAGGAGGCTCTCACCCCGGTCGGCCCAGCGGACTTTGGCCTCTATTTCCAAACCTCGCTCCTAAACGAGACTTTGGACTTAATGCAATCCCTCGCCATATCAGAGGAATCGCTTCCGAATTACGCCCAGCCTGGACTAGGGGCTGATAGAGGGGAATTTTACGTCCCACCCACCACCCACTTCATAGCCACTTTCGAAGATCTAACCGACATGCTGGACTACACCTCCGAAGACATCGACGGTATCGACGATGATGCTAGAGATGATCAAGGCCAAAACCCTTCGTTTACTGGATGTTGGACGGCCACCTCCACATACAGCGTATACATGGTGGATACACCCAAAGAAGATGACGACGACCACAAGAAGGATGTGACGCCCCGAGACCGTTGTGCCAGGTGTCCTCCAGTTATTTCGCTGCCGTTGCCATGTCATTCTCTTGCGTGTTGCATCTTGTCATGTCATCATGTGCATTGCATCGTCATGTTTTCAAAACTTGCATCTGTCCCGGCCTCCTCATTCCGTCCGTTGTCCGTTCTGAGCCCAACCACACTTGCACGTGCCCGCGGCATGTCCGAAATAGTATTTTTATAAGTGGCCGGAAAATGTTCTCGAAATGGGATGAAAGTTGGCATGTGGTCTTATTATAGTGTAGATAGACCGCCTATCAAGTTTCATCGCATTTGGAGTCCGTTTGACGCCCCAACGGATAACTATAGCGGCAGTATAGCCGGTCTGACGTCGGACGTTTTCGGTCTCCGGATGCAGTCGCCGGGCCTCCCTCTCTTCTCTTCTCTCAGCTCGAGACCGTCTACACAGCTCACTACCTACCGCCAGGTCCAACCTAACCTCTCTCGTCAGCCCGCGGTCCTCCTCGCGCGCGCGCCTGAAAAGCTGTCCCGACCCGACCCGGACAGTCGTCACTGTTGGGTCCGGATCATCCCCAAACGTCTACAAAACATCACCGTTTCCTTGTTTGGACTCCCTAACCTATTCATCTCAACCATACGATTTTAATCGGATGATCCAAATACCTCTTCCTTCCCTATATAAAAACCCCTACTTCTAACCTAGTCTAACCCTAAAATCTAGGATTTTTGTCCCTCACCCCGCCGCCGCCGCATCTTCCTCGAGATCCCTCCCGAACCAACCAGCAGCCTCCTCCCCACGATCCACCAACCTTCTCGTTGAATCGAGCCAACCAGTCGCCTCCCAATCGAGCTATAGCTCAATCTGCTCCTCCCCCACTTTGCCTCCATCGTCTCAACAATGGAGCAACTCCAACCCTGCCGCCCAGCGACCTCGCCGCCGACGACTGACCCATAGGTCCCGGTCTCCTCCCCTGCCTTGATCTCTTCTTCTCCTTCCCTTTCTAGATCCCTCTTTTCTCTCATGGCCGTCGCTCGATGTGTCTCTTCTTCACAGCACTAGAGGCCATGGACGTTGCCGCCCTTTGTGAAGTCGTCGTCGTCACCACGAACCCTCCCCATCGCCTGCATCTCTTCTCGCGACTCTGATGCGCCTGTGTTTCACCACAGACCGGCCCCGTCGCCGCCCAAGTCCACCGGGACTTCAGCCGTGCCTGTGCCCTCCTCCACGAGCTACCCAGCCAGGCCTCTCCTGCAGCTGAGCCCCTTCCTCGCGCGTCCGTCTCCTCTCGCTGATCCGCCTCGTCCCGGAGCAAGCTCGCCGGTGTTCCTCGTCGTCCTCGCGCTAGTGGTCGCCGACCACCCAAGAAGCAGCAGTCCGGAGCCCCAGCTGCAACAACCTCGACCCGTGCCGTCTTCCCCGTCAACCGCCTCAAGCGTGGGCCTCGTCCAGCCTCGCCGTCCCCGACCTCTTTTCCGGCAGGATCCGCCCCAGCGCCGTGGTTCCCCGGCGCCTCGAACCTCCCCTGCTTCGTCACTGCTCGAACTCGGGCACGCTCCCAAGACCCATGGCGCCCCTCCCGTGCGCGCCTCTTCTCGTCCTCCGCGCCCATAGTAGCTCGAGGGGAGGATCCCCTCCTTTCCGTGCTCCTCGTTGCCCGCCTCCGGCTACCTCTGTGCTGGATCCGCGCCAAGGCCCTGCCCTGCCACTTCAACTTTCGAACAGGGAGGAGGACGCCCTGCCTCTGCTCGCTCGATTCGTCTGCGTTGACCGCCGCCACAGACGCACGCTGAGGCCCAGCCGCTGGCCAGTTCCGGCCCAGCGAGGTGAGGACGCGCCCAGCGCCTCCTTTGTTTTTTTTTCTTCTCTGTTGGCCAAGTGCACTATTTGGCCCAAGTTTTTTTTAGGTTCTGTGATTTTCCCCTTTTTCCAGTGTGTTTCATTTTTGCAGAATAAGCCCTTCTAGTCCATGCATTTAATAACCCACAAACTAAGCACCACTTGCAAAAACTTTATATATGAAAAATGCTTAGATTTCCGTCTAGTTTCATAATATGTCACTTTCATCCATGTTTAAAATGTTTAAAATGCTGTTTGATTAAATTTGCTCCTATGTCAAGTTAAAATGCTTTAATTCATAACTAAATAACCCTAACTACGAATTTAATAAACTTTATATGTAAATGGGGTAGAAAAATGCCTAGTTTAACATGGTGAGATTGCTTTTCATGTTTAACAACTCTAAAATTATGTTTAGGGCAGAACAGTACCAAACCTAATATATGCATATGAGGAGTTTCCAGAATTGTTGTTCGTTGTTTCCGGCCTCATTTAAACTTGACTAGATAGGTAGTTTTCATTTGCTTCACCCTCTTCCATGCTAACAACATTTAATCTTGTTGGGTACATAAACGAGAGAGAACTAAATAAGTCATGTGGTGTTTTTGGCAATATGCAACGCGTTGCATATTGAGCTCCACTTAATTTGTAGGATTGTTTGTGCACTTTGTCATGCCATGCCTCATTAAACCGGTCATGCATCATACTTGTTTGTGCATCGTGCCATGTTTATGCTTGGTTGTTTACTATGTTTTTTGCTTCTTTTTCCGGTGTACTTCTTCTCGGTAATCCGGTAACGTCGTCTGGTGAGGATTCGTTCGACTTCATCCATTTGTCTTCTTCATGGACTCGTTCTTCTTCCTTGCGGGATTTCAGGCAAGATGACCATACCCTCGAAATCACTTCTATCTTTGGTTGCTAGATGCTTGCTCTGTTGCTATGCCTATGCTGCGATACCTACCACTCGCTTATCATGCCTCCCATATTGTTGAACCAAGCCTCTAACCCACCTTGTCCTAGCAAACCGTTGCTTGGCTATGTTACCGCTTTGCTCAGCCCCTCTTATAGCGTTGTTAGTTGCAGGTGAAGATTTAAGTTTGTTCCTTGTTGGTACATGGAGATGTTGTTCCTTGTTGGAACATGTTTACTTGTTGGGATATCACAATATATCTTATTTAATTAATGCACATATATACTTGGTAAAGGATGGAAGGCTCGGCCTTATGCCTGGTGTTCTGTTCCACTCTTGCCGCCCTAGTTTCCGTCATATCGGTGTTATGTTCCCGGATTTTGCGTTCCTTACGTGGTTGGGTAATAATGGGAACCCCTTGACAGTTCGCCTTGAATAAAACTCTTCCAGCAATGCCCAACTTTGGTTTTACTATTCGCCACCTAGCCTTTTTTTCCCTTGGGAGTCGCGCTCCTGAGGGTCATCATTATTTTACCCCCCCCCTTTTTTTTCCCCCCCCCCCCCCCGGGGCCAGTGCTCCTCTGAGTGTTGGTCCAACCTGTCAGCTGCCGGTGGCCACCAGGGGCAACTCTGGGCTGGCCTACCCGTACCTTGGACAATCTGAGTGTGCCCTGAGAAAGAGATATGTGCAGCTCCTATCGGGATTTGTCGGCACATTCGGGCGGTGTTGCTGGTTTAGTTTTACCTTGTCGAAATGTCTTGTAACCGGGATTCCGAGTCTGATCGGGTCTTCTCGCTAGAAGGAATATCCTTCGTTGATCATGAGAGCTTGTGATGGACTAAGTTGGGACACCCCTGCAGGGATTTGAACTTTCGGAAGCCGTGCCCGCGGTTATTGGCAGATGGGAATTTGTTAATGTTCGGTTGTAGAAAACCTGAAGTTGATCTTAATTAAAATACATCAACCGTGTGTGTAGCCGTGATGGTCTCTTCTCGGCGGGGTCTGGGAAGTGAACACGGTGTTGGAGTAATGCTTGACGTAAATAGACTTGGATCACTTCTTGATCATAGTTTATCGATCGTGCTTTTGCCTTCTCTTCTCGCTCTCATTTGCGTATGTTAGCCACGATATATTCTAGTCGCTTGCTGCAGCTCCACATCATACCCTTTACCCATACCCATAAGCTTAAATAGTCTTGATCGCGAGGGTGCGAGATTGCTGAGTCCCCGTGACTCACAGATACTTCCAAAACCAGCTTGCAGGTGCCGTTGAACCGTGTAGATGACGCAACCAAGCTCAAGGAGGAGCTCGATGAAGACCTTGTCCTTTGTGTTGTTTCATTCCAGTTGATCAGTAGTGGAGCCCAGTTGGGGTCGATCGGGGATCTGTGTAGCATTTGGGGTAGTCTTCTTTTATTTTGGCTCCGTAGTCGGGCCCTGATTGTATTTGGATGATGTAATGCTTTATTCATGTATTTGTGTGAAGTGGCGATTGTAAGCCAACTATGTATCTTTTCCCTTATTGTATTACATGGGTTGTTTGCGAAGATTACCTCACTTGCGACATTGCTTTCAATGCAGTTATGCCTCTAAGTCGTGCTTCGACACGTGGGAGATATAGCTGCATCGAGGGCGTTACAAAGGATTCGGTCGAGGACAAGCCTGTCGAAGCACCTCCAAAGCGTCGAGGACAGCGACGCCGCTCAAAATCGGGTCGCGGAAAAGACAACAATACCGGCACCGAAGATAATAACACTCCGGAGAACGCCGAAGACCCCGAAATTCCTATCAAGCCAACATTTGAACATGATGATTTGCAGGACAGGCAAGTTAACCCCGATGATCCAATCGGGAACGAGGACTCAGAGGATAGTAACTACCTACTGATCTCCAAAGAGGATGTGAGCCTTGGCGATGAAGATTTTATCGTGCCGGAGGAGCCCCTCAAGCAAGAGCGCTTTAAGCGCAGGCTAATTGCCAGTGCGAGAAGCCTGAAAAAGAAGCAGAAGCAGCTTCAAGCTGAACAGGATATACTCAATGACAGATGGACTAATGTCCTGGCAGCCGAGGAATACGACCTCGAACGCCCAACCAATAGTTACCTGAAGCGTAAGCTACTACCTCAATTTGACAACAAGGCCCTTGAGCCAATTCTACCAAAGCGTAAAACTGCCGACGAACCCGACCGACCACCACGCAGACGGGACAGACCGACTACCCACACCAAACACTAGCCCGCGCCACCCCGCCATCGAGGCAGGGAGGCAGAGGCCCTGAGCTATACCTATGACCTATGTAAGGACCTGGACAGTAGAGCCGGTCAGAAAAGATCAATCTATGGGTCAAGGGGGCGTGCTTCGACACGAGAGGACGGCCATCTGGCCTGGCGTGATAGGCACAACCCCACTCGAGCCGAGAATCACATTTGGCCTTCATCTGAACTGCGCAGCGACATCGCTCGATACAGAGGTGCCGCACACCCCTTATGCATCACCGATGAGGTTATGGAGCACCAATTCCCTGAAGGATTTAAACCCGTGAATATCGAATCATATGATGGTACGACGGATCCCGCAGTATGGATCGAAGACTTTCTTCTCCACATTCACATGGCCCGCAGTGACTAAGGGAGTCCTGGACTAAGGGGTCCTCGGGCGTCCGGCCTGGTAGCCATGGGCCAGAGCGATGGGATGTGAAGATACGAAGACCAAAGACTGCCCCGTGTCCGGATAGGACTCTCCTTGGTGTGGAAGGCAACTTGGCGACAGAATATGTAGATTCCTTTCTTTGTAACCGACCTTGTGTAACCCTAGATCCTCCCGGTGTCTATATAAACCGGAGGACTTAGTCCGGAGGAGGGACACATTATCATAACCATACAAGCTAGGCCTGTAGGGTTTAGCCATTATGATCTCGTGGTAGATCAACTCTTGTAATACTCATATTCATCAAGATCAATCAAGCAGGACGTAGGGTATTACCTCCATAGAGAGGGCCCGAACCTGGGTAAAACATTGTGTCCCCTGTCTCCTGTTACCATCGACCTTAGACGCACAGTTCGGGACCCCCTACCCGAGATCCGCCGGTTTTGACATCGACATTGGTGCTTTCATTGAGAGTTCCACTGTGTTGTCACCAAAAGGTTTGATGGCCCCTTCAATCGTCAATAATGATGTTGTCCAAGGAGAAACTTTCCTCCCCGGACAAATCTTTGTGTTCGGCTACTTCGCACTGCAGGCCAATTCGTTTGGCCATCTGGAGCAGATCGAAAGCTACGCCCCTGGCCATCAGGTCAGATTTGGGAGCTTGAACTACGTTGCGGACATCCGTGGAGACTTGATCTTCGCCGGATTCGAGACCGCGACTACCACTCATGGTCACCCCGAGAGACATGGCCTAAATCTTTCATCGGACTGCATGCAGGAGACAGCTCCCGTAACCGCTCTGGCCTTAGATCCAGAGCAGACCGCGCCATCCAAGGACGAGAAGCTCAACCCCGCCATGGAGGCCACAGATTCCCCGGTGACGGTGTGCTGGACTAGGGGGTACTCATCACGTCGTCTCCCGGTCAGTTAGATTGGGCCGAGGACCTCCATGGCCGTATACTCATGGGCCAGTTCGGACAGCTGCCGCATACAAGGAAGATTCCACAAGACTTGGTGATCAAGACAAGGACTCTTCCCCCACCGGCGTATTCGGCTAGGACTCTTGTTATCCTAGGCCTCTGGTATGTTATATAAGCCGAGGCCAGGCTAGTCGATAGAGGAGGACATTATTCATCATACCCTCAGGTTTTAGACCACAACATATGATCTCGAGGTAGATCAACTCTGTACTTAATACTCCATCAATATAAACAAGAACAGGACATAGGGTTTTACCTCCATCAATAGGGCCCGAACCTGGGTAAACATCGTGTCCCATATCTCCTGTTACCATCGATCCTTAGACGCACAGTTCGGGACCCCCTACCCGAGATCCGCCGGTTATGACACCAACACCCGGTGTTGGAGCCGCGCATAGACTTGATCTCACATGATACTTGTGCCATCGAAACTCCGGACTCGTCTCCGGCCGTAAGTTCCAAACCATGTGAGCCCGCGGACGCCGAACTGGATCGTTTATCGATCTTCGAATTCAGTGCTGCAGAAATCTTCCAGCACTCGCCTTGGGGCGACATGCTAAACTCATTAAAAAATCTGTCCTTGACGGAGGACTCACAGCTGAACTCTATCCGGTCTAAACTAGGGGCTGACGGTGGAGAATTTTGCTTCCCACCTGCCACCCACTTCATAGCCACGGTCGAGGATTTGACTGACACACTTGATTACGACTCCGAGGACATCGACGGTATGGACGAAGATGACAGATAAGAAGAGGCCCGGAACCTGCCGTTCACCGGATGCTGGACGGCCACTTCCTCGTATGATGTATACATGGTGGCTGCACCAAAGAAGAACAGCGGCAATGACAAGGAAGATCCAGCTGAGGATAAACCTTCCGAAATACAATCAAAGCGCCGGCGTCAGCGACGCCACTCTAAGTCATGCCACAGTAAAGAAAGCAACACCGGCACAGGAGAAGATAACACTCTAGAAGGTGCCGAAGACAATGAAGAACCCGTTGAAACAACTAATGAACAAGATGAACGGGAACATGGACAGGTTAGCCCTGGTAAATAGGCCACGCACAAAGACTCAGATGACGGAAGTTATCTTCCGCTCTCCCAGGATGAGGTGAGCCTCGGCACCGACGATTTCATCGTGCCTGAGGAACCTCTTGAGCAGGAGCGCTTCAAGCGCCAGCTAATAGCCACTGCAAGGAGCCTGAAAAAGAAGCAGCAGCAGCTTCAAGCTGACCAAGATCTGCTCAATGATAAATGGACCGATGTCCTAGCAGCCGAAGAATACGGCCTCAAGCACCCAACCAAAAGCTACCCAAACCGCAAATTGCTACCTTAGTTTGACGAGGAGGCGCCGGAATACATACCGCCATCGTACAATGCGGTTGATCGACCACCACGTGGTCGGGACAAAACGACAACTCACCCCGAACACAAGCCCGCCCCGCCTCATCGCACAGGTAGAGGTAAATTAGCCTACAGCCATACATATGACCTCCGGCAAAACCTGAACAATAAAACAGGACATACCAGATCAATCTACGGATCGTGAGGACGTGCCTCGACACGCGATGATGGCCACCTATTTGGACGTGACAAACCTAGTCATGCGCGGGCTGAAAACCGCAGACGAACTCCATCAGAGCTACGTCGCGATACGACCCGATATAGAGGTGCCGCACACCCTCATTGCTTCACTGATGAGGTCTTGGATCATGAATTCCCAGAAGGGTTCAAACCCGTGAATATAGAATCATACGATGGATCCACGGACCCCGCGGTGTGGATCGAAGACTTCATTCTCCACATTCATATGGCCCGCGGCGATGACCTCCACGCCATCAAATACCTCCCTTTAAAACTCAAGGGGCCAGCTCGGCATTGGCTCAATAGTCTTCCTGAAAATTCTATTGGCAGTTGGGAGGACTTGGAAGAGGCCTTCCTCGATAACTTCCAAGGTACATATGTTCGTGTTGGGGAACGTTGCAGAAAACAAAAATTTTCCTACTCGTTTCACCAAGATCATCTAGGAGTTCAACTAGCAACGAGCTATCAGATGCATCTACATACCTTTGTAGATCGCGCACGGAAGCGTTCAGAAGAACGGTGGTGATGTAGTCGTACTCGACGTGATCCAAATCACCGATGACCAGCGCCGAACGGACGGCACCTCCGCGTTCAACACACGTACGGGACGGGAGACGTCTCCTCCTTCTTGATCCAGCAAGGGAGAAGGAGAGGTTGATGAAGATCCAGCAGCACGACGGTGTGGTGGTGGATGCAGGGCGTCACAGTAGCAGGGCTTCGCCTATACTACGAGAGAGAGACGTAACAGGGAGAGAGGGAGGCGCCAGGGGCTGGTGTATGAAGTCCCACCTCTCCCCCACTATATATAGGAGGGCCAAGGGGGGTGGTGCGCAGCCTAGGAGATCTGATCTCCTAGGTGCGGCGGCCAGGGGAGGGTTTCCCTCCCCCCCAAGGCACCTCGGGGTGCCTTCCACCACTTGGACTCCTCCTTGGTGGAAACCCTAGGCGCATGGGCCTAGTAGGGCTGGTGCCCTTGGTCCATGTAGGCCAAGGCGCACCCCTACAGCCCATGTGGCCCCCCGGGACAGGTGGGCCCACCTGGTGGGCCCACGGGACCCCTCCGGTGGTCCCGGTACAATACCGATAACCCCGAAACTTGTCCCGATGCCCGAAACAGCACTTCCTATATATAATTCTTTACCTCCGGACCATTCCAGAACTCCTCGTGACGTCCGGGATCTCATCCGGGACTCCGAACAACATTCGGGTTACTGCATATACATATCTTCATAACCCTAGCGTCACCGAACCTTAAGTGTGTAGACCCTACGGGTTCGGGAGACAAGCAGACATGACCGAGACGACTCTCCGGTCAATAACCAACAGCGGGATCTGGATACCCATGTTGGCTCCCACATGCTCCACGATGATCTCATCGGATGAACCACGATGTCGAGGATTCAATCACCCCGTATGCATTCCCTTTGTCTATCGGTATGTTACTTGCCCGAGATTCGATCGTCGGTATCCCAATACCTCGTTCAATCTCGTTACCGGAAAGTCACTTTACCCATTCCATAATGCATGATCCCATAACCAACTACTTAGTCACACTAAGCTCATTATGATGATGCATTACCGAGTGGGCCCAGAGATACCTCTCCGTCATACGGAGTGACAAATCCCAGTCTCGATCCGTGTCAACCCAACAGATACTTTCAGGGATACCTGTAGTATACCTTTATAGTCACCCAGTTACGTTGTGACGTTTGGTACACCCAAAGCACTCCTACGGCATCCGGGAGTTACACGATCTCATGGTCTAAGGAAATGATACTTGACATTGGAAAAGCTCTAGCAAACGAACTACACGATCTTGTGCTATGCTTAGGATTGGGTCTTGTCCATCACATCATTCTCCTAATGATGTGATCCCGTTATCAATGACATCCAATGTCCATAGCCAAGAAACCATGACTATCTGTTGATCAACGAGCTAGTTAACTAGAGGCTCACTAGGGACATGTTATGGTCTATGTATCCACACATGTATTATGATTTCCGGATAACACAATTATAGCATGAATAACAGACAATTATCATGAACAAGGAAATATAATAATAATCATTTTATTATTGCCTCTAGGGCATATTTCCAATAGTCTCCCACTTGCACTAGAGTCAATAATCTAGTTACATTGTGATGAATCAAACACCCATTGAGGTCTGGTGTTGATCATGTTTTGCTCGTGGAAGAGGTTTAGTCAACGGATCTGCTACATTCAGGTCCGTGTGCACTTTACAAATCTCTATGTCTCCATCTTGAACATTTTCACGAATGGAGTTGAAGCGACGCTTGATGTGCCTTGTCTTCTTGTGAAACCTGGGCTCCTTGGCAAGAGCAATAGCTCCAGTGTTGTCACAGAAGAGCTTGATCGGCCCCGACGCATTGGGTATGACTCCTAGGTCGGTGATGAACTCCTTCACCCATATTGCTTCATGGTGCTGCCTCCGAGGCTGCCATGTACTCCGCTTCACATGTAGATCCCGCCACGACGCTTTGCTTGCAACTGCACCAGCTTACTGCCCCACCATTCAAAATATACACGTATCCGGTTTGTGACTTTGAGTCATCCAGATCTGTGTCGAAGCTAGCGTCGACGTAACCCTTTACGACGAGCTCTTCGTCACCTCCATAAACGAGAAACATTTCCTTAGTCCTTTTCAGGTACTTCAGGATATTCTTGACCGCTGTCCAGTGTTCCTTGCCGGGATTACTTTGGTACCTTCCTACCAAACTTACGGCAAGGTTTACATCAGGTCTGGTACACAGCATGGCATACATAATAGAACCTATGGCTGATGCATAGGGGATGACGCTCATCTCTTCTATTTCTTCTGCCGTGGTCGGACATTGAGCTGAGCTCAATTTCATACCTTGTAACACAGGTAAGAACCCCTTCTTAGAATGATCCATATTGAACTTCTTCAATATCTTATCAAGGTATGTGCTTTGTGAAAGACCTATGAGGCGTTTTGATCTATCTCTATAGATTTTGATGCCTAATATATAAGCAGCTTCTCCAAGGTCCTTCATTGAAAAACTCTTATTCAAGTAGGCCTTGATGCTGTCCAAGAGTTCTATATCATTTCCCATCAATAGTATGTCATCTACATATAATATGAGAAATGCTACAGAGCTCCCACTCACTTTCTTGTAAACGCAGGCTTCTCCATAAGTCTGCGTGAACCCAAACGCTTTGATCATCTCATCAAAGCGAATGTTCCAACTCTGAGATGCTTGCACCAGCCCATAAATCGAGCGTTGGAGCTTGCACACCTTGTCAGCATTCTTAGGATCGACAAAACCTTCCGGGTGCATCATATACAATTCCTCCTTAAGGAAACCATTAAGGAATGCCGTTTTGACGTCCATTTGCCATATCTCATAATCGTAGAATGCGGCAATTGCTAACATGATTCGGACGGACTTCAGCTTCGCTACCGGTGAGAAAGTCTCATCGTAGTCAACCCCTTGAACTTGTCGATAACCCTTAGCGACAAGCCGAGCTTTATAGATGGTCACATTACCATCCACGTCTCTCTTCTTCTTAAAGATCTATTTATTCTCTATGGCTCGCCGTTCAACGGGCAAGTCAGTCAAAGTCCATACTTCATTTTCATACATGGATCCTATCTCGGATTTCATGGCTTCCAGCCATTTTTCGGAATCCGGGCCCGCCATCGCTTCTTCATAGTTCGAAGGTTCACCGTTGTCTAACAACATGATTTCCAAGACAGGGTTGCCGTACCACTCTGGCGCGGAACGTGTCCTTGTGGACCGTCGAATTTCAGTAGGAGCTTGATCAGAAGTATCTTGATCATTATCATTAACTTCCTCTCTAGTCGGTGCTGGCACCTCAGGAACATTTTCTTGAGTTGCGCCATTTTCCGGTTCAAGAGGTAATACTTCATCAAGCTCTACTTTCCTCCCACTTACTTCTTTCGAGAGAAACTCTTTCTCTAGAAAGGACCCATTCTTGGCAACAAAGATCTTGCCTTCGGATCTGAGGTAGAAGGTGTACCCAATAGTTTCTTTTGGGTATCCTATGAAGACGCATTTTTCCGACTTGGGTTCGAGCTTTTCAGGTTGAAGTTTCTTGACATAAGCATCGCATCCCCAAACTTTTAGAAACGACAGCTTAGGTTTCTTCCCAAACCATAATTCATACGGTGTCGTCTCAACGGATTTCGACGGAGCCCTATTTAAAGTGAATGCGGCAGTCTCTAAAGCATAGCCCCAAAAAGATAGCGGTAAATCAGTAAGAGACATCATAGACCGCACCATATCCAATAGAGTGCGATTACAACGTTCGGACACACCGTTACGCTGAGGTGTTCCAGGCGGCGTGAGTTGTGAAACTATTCCACATTTTCTTAAGTGTGCACCAAATTCGTGACTCAAGTATTCTCCTCCACGATCTGATCGTAGAAACAAGATTTTCCTGCCACGTTGATTCTCAACCTCACTCTGAAATTCCTTGAACTTTTCAAAGGTTTCAGACTTGTGTTTCATTAAGTAGACATACCCATATCTACTTAAGTCATCAGTGAGGGTGAGAACATAACGATAGCCACCGCGAGCCTCAACACTCATTGGACCGCACACATCAGTATGTATGATTTCCAATAAGTCGGTTGCTCGCTCCATTGTTCCTGAGAACGGAGTCTTGGTCATTTTACCCATAAGGCATGGTTCGCACGTGTCAAATGATTCATAATCAAGAGACTCTAAAAGTCCATCTGCATGGAGCTTCTTCATGCGTTTGACACCTATGTGACCAAGGCGGCAGTGCCACAAGTATGTGGAACTATCATTATCAACCTTACATCTTTTGGTACTCACATTATGAACATGTGTAGCATTACGTTCGAGACTCATTAAGAATAAACCATTCACCATAGGAGCATGACCATAAAACATATCTCTCATATAAATGGAACAACCATTATTCTCAGATTTAAATGAGTAGCCATCTCGAATTAAACGAGATCCCGATACAATGTTCATGCTCAAAGCTGGCACTAAATAACAATTATTGAGGTTTAAAACTAATCCCGTAGGTAAATATAGAGGCAGCGTGCCGACGGCGATCACATCGACCTTGGAACCATTCCCGACGCGCATCGTCACCTCGTCCTTCGCCAGTCTCCGTTTATTCCGCAGCTCCTGCTGTGAGTTACAAATATGAGCAACAGCACCGGTATCAAATACCCAGGAGTCACTACGAGTACTGGTAAGGTACACATCAATTACATGTATATCACATATACCTTTTGTTTTGCCGGCCTTCTTGTCCGCTAAGTATTTAGGGCAGTTCCGCTTCCAGTGACCGTTTCCCTTGCAATAAAAGCACTCAGTCTCATGCTTGGGTCCATTCTTTGGCTTCTTCCCAGCAGTTTGCTTGCCGGGCGCGGCAACCTCCTTGCCGTCCTTCTTGAAGTTCTTTTTACCCTTGCCTTTCTTGAACTTAGTGGTTTTATTGACCATCAACACTTGATGTTCCTTCTTGACTTCTACCTCCGCTGATTTCAGCATTGAGAACAACTCAGGAATGGTCTTTTGCATCCCCTGCATGTTGAAGTTCATCACGAAGCTCTTGTAGCTTGGTGGAAGCGACTGGAGGATTCTGTCAATGACCGCATCATCCGGGAGATTAACTCCCAGATGAGACAAGCGGCTATGTAACCCAGACATAGTGAGTATGTGCTCACTGACAGAACTATTTTCCTCCATCTTACAGCTGAAGAACTTATCGGAGACTTCATATCTCTCGATCCGAGCATGAGCTTGAAAAACCATTTTCAGCTCTTCGAACATCTCGTATGCTCCATGTCTCTCAAAACGTTTTTGGAGCCCCGGCTCTAAGCTGTAAAGCATGCCGTACTGAACGAGGGAGTAGTCGTCAACACGTGTCTGCCAAGCGTTCATAACGTCTTGGTTCTGTGGGACGGGTGGATCACCTAGCGGTGCTTGTAGGACATAATCTTTCTTGGCAGCTATGAGGATGATCCTCAGGTTCCGGACCCAGTCCGTATAGTTGCTGCCATCGTCTTTCAGCTTGGTTTTCTCTAGGAACGCGTTGAAGTTGAGGACTACGTTGGCCATTTGATCTACAAGACATATTGCAAAGATTTTAGACTAAGTTCATGATAATTAAGTTCATCTAATCAAATTATTAATGAACTCCCACTTAGATTAGACATCCCTCTAGTCATCTAAGTATTACATGATCCGAGTTGACTAGGCCGTGTCCGATCATCACGTGAGACGGACTAGTCGACGTCGGTGAACATCTTCATGTTGATCGTATCTTCTATACGACTCATGCTCGACCTTTCGGTCTTCTGTGTTCCGAGGCCATGTCTGTACATGCTAGGCTCGTCAAGTTAACCCTAAGTGTTTTGCATGTGTTCCGAGGCCATGTCTGTACATGCTAGGCTCGTCAACACCCGTTGTATGTGAACGTAAGGATCCATCACACCCGATCATCACGGCGTGCTTAGAAACGACGAACTTTAGGAACGGTGCACAGTTAGGGGAGAACACTTTCTTGAAATTGTTATGAGGGATCATCTTATTTACTACCGTCGTTCTAAGTAAACAAGATGCAAAACATGATAAACATCACATGTAATCAAACAATTAACGTGACATGATATGGCCAATATCACATAGCTCCTTTGATCTCCATCTTGGGGCTCCATGATCATCTTGTCACCGGCTTGACACCATGATCTCCATCATCATGATCTCCATCATCGTGTCTCCATGAAGTTGCTCGCCAACTATTACTTCTACTACTATGGCTAACGCGTTTAGCAATAAAGTAAAGTAATTTACATGGCGATTCTCGATGACACGCAGGTCATATAAAAGAATAAAGACAACTCCTATGGCTCCTGCCGGTTGTCATACTCATCGACATGCAAGTCGTGATTCCTATTACAATAGCATGAACATCTCATACATCATGTATAGATCATTCATCATTCATCACAACTTTGGCCATATCATATCACAAACCACTTGCTGCAAAAACAAGTTAGACGTCCTCTAATTGTTGTTGCAAGTTTTACGTGGCTGAATTAGGGTTCTAGCAAGAACGTCTTCTTACCTACGTTAAAGCCACAACGTGATTTGTCAACTTCTATTTACCCTTCATAAGGACCCTGTTCATCAAGTCCGCTCCAACTAAAGTGGGAGAGACAGACACCCGCCAGCCACCTTATGCAACTAGTGCATGTTAGTCGGTGGAACCGGTCTCACGTAAGCGTACGTGTAAGGTTGGTCCGGGCCGCTTCAGCCCACAATACCGCTGAAGCAAGAAAAGACTAGTAACGGCAAGAAAGTTGACAAATCTCCGCCCACAACTAATTGTGTTCTACTCGCGCAAGAAGAACTACGCATAGACCTAGCTCATGATGCCACTGTTGGGGAACGTTGCAGAAAACAAAAATTTTCCTACTCGTTTCACCAAGATCATCTAGGAGTTCAACTAGCAACGAGCTATCAGATGCATCTACATACCTTTGTAGATCGCGCACGGAAGCGTTCAGAAGAACGGTGGTGATGTAGTCGTACTCGACGTGATCCAAATCACCGATGACCAGCGCCGAACGGACGGCACCTCCGCGTTCAACACACGTACGGGACGGGAGACGTCTCCTCCTTCTTGATCCAGCAAGGGAGAAGGAGAGGTTGATGAAGATCCAGCAGCACGACGGTGTGGTGGTGGATGCAGGGCGTCACAGTAGCAGGGCTTCGCCTATACTACGAGAGAGAGACGTAACAGGGAGAGAGGGAGGCGCCAGGGGCTGGTGTATGAAGTCCCTCCTCTCCCCCACTATATATAGGAGGGCCAAGGGGGGGTGGTGCGCAGCCTAGGAGATCTGATCTCCTAGGTGCGGCGGCCAGGGGAGGGTTTCCCTCCCCCCCAAGGCACCTCGGGGTGCCTTCCACCACTTGGACTCCTCCTTGGTGGAAACCCTAGGCGCATGGGCCTAGTAGGGCTGGTGCCCTTGGTCCATGTAGGCCAAGGCGCACCCCTACAGCCCATGTGGCCCCCCGGGACAGGTGGGCCCACCTGGTGGGCCCACGGGACCCCTCCGGTGGTCCCGGTACAATACCGATAACCCCGAAACTTGTCCCGATGCCCGAAACAGCACTTCCTATATATAATTCTTTACCTCCGGACCATTCCAGAACTCCTCGTGACGTCCGGGATCTCATCCGGGACTCCGAACAACATTCGGGTTACTGCATATACATATCTTCATAACCCTAGCGTCACCGAACCTTAAGTGTGTAGACCCTACGGGTTCGGGAGACAAGCAGACATGACCGAGACGACTCTCCGGTCAATAACCAACAGCGGGATCTGGATACCCATGTTGGCTCCCACATGCTCCACGATGATCTCATCGGATGAACCACGATGTCGAGGATTCAATCGACCCCGTATGCAATTCCCTTTGTCAATCGATATGTTACTTGCCCGAGATTCGATCGTCGGTATCCCAATACCTCGTTCAATCTCGTTACCGGCAAGTCACTTTACTCGTACCGTAATGCATGATCCCGTGACCAGACACTTGGTCACTTTGAGCTCATTATGATGATGCATTACCGAGTGGGCCCGGTGATACCTCTCCGTCATACGGAGTGACAAATCCCAGTCTCGATCCATGTCAACCCAACAGACACTTTCGGAGATACCCGTAGTCTACCTTTATAGTCACCCAGTTACGTTGTGACGTTTGGCATACCCAAAGCACTCCTACGGTATCCGGGAGTTACACGATCTCATGGTCTAAGGAAAAGATACTTTGACATTGGAAAACTCTAGCAAACGAACTATACGATCTTGTGCTATGTTTAGGATTGGGTCTTGTCCATCACATCATTCTCCTAATGATGTGACCTCGTTACCAATGACATCCAATGTCCATAGTCAGGAAACCATGACTATCTATTGATCAACGAGCTAGTCAACTAGAGGCTCACTAGGGACATGTTGGTGTCTGTTATTCACACATGTATTACGATTTCCGGATAACACAATTATAGCATGAATAAAGACAATTATCATGAACAGGGAAATATAATAATAATGCTTTTATTATTGCCTCTAGGGCATATTTCCAACAGTTCGACCTCCGGACGCTGATGACTTAAGCCATATAGTTCAACAGCCCGGAGAGTCCGCCAGGAAATTCTGGACTAGCTTCTTAACTAAAAAGAACCAAGTCGTCGATTGTCCGGATGCCGAAGCCCTAGAAGCCTTTAAACACAGCATCCGCGACGAATGGCTCGCTCGCCACCCCGGCCAAGAAAATCCAAAATCCATGGCGGCCCTCACGGCACTCATGACCCGCTTTTGTGCGGGCGAGGACAGTTGGTTGTGAAGGAAATATGCCCTAGAGGCAATAATAAAGTTATTATTTATTTCCTTATTTCATGATAAATGTTTATTATTCATGCTAGAATTGTATTAACCGGAAACATAATACATGTGTGAATACATAGACAAACAGAGTGTCACTAGTATGCCTCTACTTGACTAGCTCGTTAATCAAAGATGGTTATGTTTCCTAACCATAGACAAAGGAGTTGTTATTTGATTAACGGGATCACATCATTAGTTGAATGATCTGATTGACATGACCCATTCCATTAGCTTAGCACCCGATCGTTTAGTATGTTGCTATTGCTTTCTTCATGACTTATACATGTTCCTATGACAATGAGATTATGCAACTCCCGTTTACCGGAGGAACACTTTGGGTACTACCAAACGTCACAACGTAACTGGGTGATTATAAAGGAGTACTACATGTGTCTCCAATGGTACATGTTGGGTTGGCGTATTTCGAGATTAGGTTTTGTCACTCCGATTGTCGGAGAGGTATCTCTGGGCCCTCTCGGTAATACACATCACTTAAGCCTTGCAAGCATTGCAACTAAATGAGTTAGTTGTGGGATGATGTATTACAGAACGAGTAAAGAGACTTGCCGGTAACGAGATTAAACTAGGTATAGGAATACCGATGATCGAATCTCGGGCAAGTAACATACCGATGACAAAGGGAACAACGTATGTTGTTATGCGGTCTGACCAATAAAGATCTTCGTAGAATATGTAGGAGCCAATATGGGCATCCAGGTCCCGCTATTGGTTATTGACCGGAGACATGTCTCGGTCATGTCTACATTGTTCTCGAACCCGTAGGGTCCGCACGCTTAAGGTTACGATGACAGTTATATTATGAGTTTATGCATTTTGACGTACCCAAGGTTGTTCGGAGTCCCTGATGTGATCACGGACATGACAAGGAGTCTCGAAATGGTCGAGACGTAAAGATTGATATATTGGAAGCCTATGTTTGGATACCGAAAGTGTTCCGGGTGAAATCGGGATTTTACCGGAGTACCGGGAAGGTTACCGGAACCACCCGGGAGCTAAATGGCCATGATGGGCCTTAGTGGAAAAGAGAAGAGGCAGCCCTACATGGGTTGTGCGCCTCCCCCTTCCCCTAGTCCTATTAGGACTAGGAGAGGTGGCCGGCCCCCTCTCTCTCTTTTCCCCGTCCGCGAATCCTATTCCAACTAGGATTGGGGGGGGGGGAATCCTACTCCCAGAGGGAGTAGGACTCTCCTGGAGCACCCCTTGTGGTCGGCCAGCCTCCCCCCTTTGGTCCTTTATATACTGAGGTAGAGGCACCCTAGAACACACAAGTTGATCCACGTGATCTATTCCTTAGCCGTGTGCGGTGCCCCCAGCCACCATAATCCTCGATAATACTGTAGCGGAGTTTAGGCGAAGCCCTGCTGCCGTAGTGCATCAAGATCGTCACCACGCCGTCGTGCTGATGGAACTCTTCCCCGACACTTTGCTGGATCGGAGTCCGGGGATCGTCATCGAGCTGAACGTGTGCTCGAACTCGGAGGTGCCGTAGTTTCGGTGCTTGATCGGTTGGATCGTGAAGACGTACGACTACTTCCTCTACGTTGCGTCAACGCTTCCGCAGTCGGTCTGCGTGGGTACGTAGACAACACTCTCCCATCTCGTTGCTATGCATCACATGATCTTGCGTGTGCGTAGGAAATTTTTTGAAATTACTATGAAACCCAACAGTGGCATCCGAGCCTAGGTTATTTATGTTGATGTTATATGCACGAGTAGAACACAAGTGAGTTATGGGCGATATAAGTCATACTTCCTACCAGCATGTCATACTTTGGTTCGGCGGCATTGTTGGACGAGACGACCCGGACCAACCTTACGCATACGCTTACGCGAGACCGGTTCCCCCGACGTGGTTTGCACATAGGTGGCTTGCGGGCGACTGTCTCTCCAACTTTAGTTGAACCAAGTATGGCTACGCCCGGTCCTTGCGAAGGTTAAAACGGAGTCTATTTGACAAACTATCGTTGTGGTTTTGATGTGTAGGTGAGATTGGTTCTTGCTTAAGCCCGTAGCAGCCATGTAAAACTTGCAACAACAAAGTAGAGGACGTCTAACTTGTTTTTGCAGGGCATGTTGTGATGTGATATGGTCAAGACATGATGCTGAATTTTATTGTATGAGATGATCATGTTTTGTAACCGAGTTATCGGCAACTGGCAGGAGCCATATGGTTGTCGCTTTATTGTATGCAATGAAATCGCGATGTAATGCTTTACTTTATTACTAAGCGGTAGTGATAGTCGTGGAAGCATAAGCTTGGCGAGACGACAACGATGCTACGATGGAGATCAAGGTGTCACGACGGTGACGATGGTGATCACAAGCACAAGATGATGATGGCCATATCATATCACTTATATTGATTGCATGTGATGTTTATCCTTTTATGCATCTTATCTTGCTTTGATTGACGGTAGCATTATAAGATGATCTCTCACTAAATTATCAAGAAGTGTTCTCCCTGAGTATGCACCGTTGCGAAAGTTCTTCGTGCTGAGACACCACGTGATGATCGGGTGTGATAGGTTCTATGTTCAAATACAACGGGTGCAAAACAGTTGCACACGCGGAATACTCAGGTTATACTTGACGAGCCAAGCATATACAGATATGGCCTCGGAACACAGAGACCGAAAGGTCGAGCGTGAATCATATAGTATATATGATCAACATAACGATGTTCACCATTGAAAACTACTCCATCTCACGTGATGATCGGTTATGGTTTAGTTGATTTGGATCACGTAATCACTTAGAGGATTAGAGGGATGTCTATCTAAGTGGGAGTTCTTAAGTAATATGATTAATTGAACTTAAATTTATCATGAACTTAGTCCTGGTAGTATTTTGCAAATTATGTTGTAGATCAATAGCTCGCGTTGTTGCTTCCCTGTGTTTATTTTGATATGTTCCTAGAGAAAATTGTATTGAAAGATGTTAGTAGCAATGATGCGGATTGGCTCCGAGATCTGAGGTTTATCCTCATTGCTGCACAGAAGAATTATGTCCTTGATGCACCGCTAGGTGACGGACCTATTGCATGAGCAGATGCAGACGTTATGAACGTTTGGCTAGCTCAATATGATGACTACTTGATAGTTTAGTGCACCATGCTTAATGGCTTAGAATCGGGACTTCAAAGACGTTTTGAACGTCATGGAGCATATAAGATGTTCCAGGAGTTGAAGTTAATATTTCAAGCAAAATACCCAAGTTGAGAAATATGAAGTCTCCAACAAGTTCTATAGCTAAAAGATGGAGGAGAATCGCTCAACTAGTGAGCATGTGCTCAGATTGTCTGGGTACTACAATCGCTTGAATCAAGTGGGAGTTAATCTTCCAGATAAGATAGTGATTGACAGAATTCTATAGTCACCATCACCAAGTTAGTAGAACTTTGTGATGAACTATGATATGCAAGGGATAACGGAAACGATTCCCAAGCTCTTCGTAATGCGGAAATTGACGAAGGTAGAAATCGAGAAAAACATCAAGTGTTGATGGTAGACAAGACCACTAGTTTCAAGAAAAGGGTGGAGGGAAGAAGGGGAACTTCAAGAAGAACAGCAAGCAACTTGCTGCTCAAGTGAAGAAGCCCAAGTCTGGTCCTAAGCCTGAGACTAAGTGCTTCTACTGCAAAGGGACTGGTCACTGGAAGCGGAACTACCCCAAGTGATTGGCGGATAAGAAGGATGGCAAAGTGAACATAAGTATATTTGATATACATGTTATTGATGTGTACTTTACTAGTGTTTATAGCAAACCCTCAGTATTTGATACTAGTTCAGTTGCTAAGATTAGTAACTCGAAACGGGAGTTGCAGAATAAACAGAGACTAGTTAAGGGTGAAGTGACAATGTGTGTTGGAAGAGGTTCCAAGATTGATATGATCATCATCGCACACTCCCTATAATTTTGAGATTAGTGTTGAACCTAAATAAGTGTTATTTGGTGTTTGCGTTGAGCAAGAATATGATTTGATCATGTTTATTGTAATACGGTTATTCATTTAAGTAATAGAATAAATTGTTGTTCTGTTTACATGAATAAAACCTTATATGGTTACACACCCAATGAAAATAGTTCATTGGATCTCGATCGTAGTGATACACATAATCATAATATTGAAACCAAAAGATGCAAAGTTAATAATGATAGTGCAACTTATTTGTAGCACTGCCGTTTAGGTCATATTGGTGTAAAGCGCATAAAGAAACTCCATGCTGATGGGATTTTGGAATCACTTGATTATGAATCACTTGATGCTTGCGAACCATGCCTTATGGGCAAGATGACTAAAACGCCGTTCTCCGGAACAATGAAGCAAGCAACAGATTTGTTCGATATCATACATACTGATGTATGTGGTCCAATGAATATTGAGGCTCGCGACAAGTATCATTATTTTCTGATCTTCACAGATGATTTGAGCAGATATGAGTATATCTACTTGATGAAACATAAGTCTGAAACATTTGAAAAGTTCAAAGAATTTCAGAGTGAAGTGAAAAATCATCGTAACAAGAAAATAAAGTTTCTACGATCTGATCGTAGAGAAGAGTATTTGAGTTACGAGTTTGGCCTTCAGTTAAAAACAATGTGAAATAGTTTCACTACTCATGCCACCTGGAACACCACAATGTAATGGTGTGTCCGAACGTCATAACCGTACTTTATTGGATATAGTGCAATCTATGATGTATCTTACCGATCTACCACTATCGTTTTGGGGTTATGCATTAGAGACAGCTGCATTCACGTTAAATAGGGCACCATCAAAATCCATTGAGACGACGCCTTATGAACTGTGGTTTGGCAAGAAACCAAAGTTGTCGTTTCTTAAAGTTTGGGGCTGCGATGCTTATGTGAAAAAGCTTCAACCTGATAAGCTCGAACCCAAATCGGAGAAATATGTCTTCATAGGATACCCAAAAGTTACTGTTGGGTACACCTTCTATCACAGATCCGAAGGCAAGATTTTTTGCTAAATTTGGAAACTTTCTGGAGAAGGAGTTTCTCTTGAAAGAAGTGAGTGGGAGGAAAGTAGAAAACTTGATAAGGTAATTGTACCTTCTCCTTTATTGGAAAGTAGTTCATCACAAAAATTTGTTCCTGTGACTCCTACACCAATTAGTGAGGAAGCTAATGATGATGATCATGAAACTTCAGATCAAGTTACTACCGAATCTCGTAGGTAAACCAGAGTGAGATCCGCATCAGAGTGGTACGGTAATCCTATTCTGGAAGTCATGTTACTAGACCATGACGAACTTGCAAACTATGAGGAAGCGATGATGAGCCCAGATTCCGCGAAATGGTTTGAGGCCATGAAATCTGAGATATGATCCATGTATGAGAACAAAGTATGGACTTTGATGGATTTGCCCGATGATCGGCAAGCCATAGAAAATAAATGGATCTTCAAGAAGAAGACGGACGCTGATAGTAGTATTACTATCTACAAAGCTAGAATTGTCGCAAAAGGTTTTCGACAAGTTCAAGGTGTTGACTACGATGAGATTTTCTCACTCGTATCTATGCTTAAAGTCTGTCCGAATCATGTTAGCAATTGCCGCATTTTATGAAATCTGGCAAATGGATAAACAAAACTGCATTCCTTAATAGATTTATTAAAGAAGAGTTGTATATGATACAAACAGAAGGTTTTGTCAATCCTAAAGGTGCTAACAAAATATGCAAGCTCCAGCGATCCATCTATGGACTGGTGCAAGCATCTCGGAGTTGGAATATACGCTTTGATGAGTTGATCAAAGCATATAGTTTTATACAGACTTGCAGTGAAGCCTGTATTTACGAGAAAGTGAGTGGGAGCTCTACAGCATTTCTGATAAGTATATGTGAATGACATATTGTTGATTGGAAATAATGTAGAATTATTCTGTAAAGCATAAAAGGAGTGTTTGAAAGGAGTTTTTCAAAGAAAGACTTCGATGAAGCTGCTTACATATTGAGCTTCAAGATCTATAGAGATAGATCAAGACGCTTGATAAGTTTTTTCAATGAGTACATACCTTGACAAGATTTTGAAGTAGTTCAAAATGGAGCAGTCAAAGAAAGAGTTCTTGCCTGTATTACAAGGTGTGAAGTTGAGTGAGACTCAAAGCCCGACCACGGCAGAAGATAGAAAGAGAATGAAAGTCATTCCCTATGCCTTGGCCATAGGTTCTATAAAGTATGTCATGCTGTATACCAGATCTATTGTATACCCTGCACTGATTTGGCAAGGGAGTACAATAGTGATCTAGGAGTAGATCACTGGACAGCGGTTAAAAAATTATCCTTAGTGGAATAAGGAAATATTTCTCAATTATGGAGGTGACAAAAAGGTTCGCCGTAAAGGGTTACGTCGATGCAAGTTTTGACACTGATCTGGATGACTCTAAGTCTCGATCTAGATACATATTGAAAGTGGGAGCAATTAGCTAGAGAGCTCCGTGCAGAGCATTGTAGACATAGAAAATTGCAAAATACATAACGGATCTGAATGTGAAAGACCGTTGACTAAGATTCTCTCACAAGCAAAACATGGTCACACCTTAGTACTCTTTGGGTGTTAATCGCATAGCGATGTGAACTAGATTACCGAATCTAGTAAACCCTTTGGGTGTTGGTCACATGGAGATGTGAACTATGGGTGTTAATCACATGATGATGTGAACTATCGATGTTAATCACATAGTGATGTGATCTAGATTATTGACTCTAGTGCAAGTGGGAGACTGAAGGAAATATGCCCTACAGGCAATAATAAAGTTATTATTTATTTCCTTATTTCATGATAAATGTTTATTATTCATGCTATAATTGTATTAACCGGAAACATAATACATGTGTGAATACATAGACAAACAGAGTGTCACTAGTATGCCTCTACTTGACTAGCTCGTTAATCAAAGATGGTTATGTTTCCTAACCATAGACAAAGGAGTTGTTATTTGATTAACGGGATCACATCATTAGTTGAATGATCTGATTGACATGACCCATTCCATTAGCTTAGCACCCGATCGTTTAGTATGTTGCTATTGCTTTCTTCATGACTTATACATGTTCCTATGACAATGAGATTATGCAACTCCCGTTTACCGGAGGAACACTTTGGGTACTACCAAACGTCACAACGTAACTGGGTGATTATAAAGGAGTACTACAGGTGTCTCCAATGGTACATGTTGGGTTGGCGTATTTCGAGATTAGGTTTTGTCACTCCGATTGTCGGAGAGGTATCTCTAGGCCCTCTCGGTAATACACATCACTTAAGCCTTGCAAGCATTGCAACTAAATGAGTTAGTTGCGGGATGATGTATTACAGAACGAGTAAAGAGACTTGCCGGTAACGAGATTGAACTAGGTATAGGAATACCGACGATCGAATCTCGGGCAAGTAACATACCGATGACAAAGGGAACAACGTATGTTGTTATGCGGTCTGACCGATAAAGATCTTCGTAGAATATGTAGGAGCCAATATGGGCATCCAGGTCCCGCTATTGGTTATTTACCGGAGACATGTCTCGGTCATGTCTACATTGTTCTCGAACCCGTAGGGTCCGCACGCTTAAGGTTACGATGACAGTTATATTATGAGTTTATGCATTTTGATGTACCGAAGGTTGTTCGGAGTCCCTGATGTGATCACGGACATGACGAGGAGTCTCGAAATGGTCGAGACGTAAAGATTGATATATTGGAAGCCTATGTTTGGATATCGGAAGTGTTCCGGGTGAAATCGGGATTTTACCGGAGTACCGGGAAGGTTACCGGAACCCCCCGGGAGCTAAATGGGCCATGATGGGCCTTAGTGGAAAAGAGAAGAGGCAGCCCTACATGGGCTGTGCACCTCCCCCTTCCCCTAGTCCTATTAGGACTAGGAGAGGTGGCTGGCCCCCTCTCTCTCTTTTCCCCCTCCGCGAATCCTATTCCAACTAGGATTGGGGGGAATCCTACTCCCAGAGGGAGTAGGACTCTCCTGGCGCACCCCTTGTGGCCGTCCAGCCTCCCCCCCTTTGGTCCTTTATATACTGAGGTAGAGGCACCCTAGAACACACAAGTTGATCCACGTGATCTATTCCTTAGCCGTGTGCGGTGCCCCCAGCCACCATAATCCTCGATAATACTGTAGCAGAGTTTAGGCGAAGCCCTGCTGCCGTAGTGCATCAAGATCGTCACCACGCCGTCGTGCTGACGGAACTCTTCCCCGACACTTTGCTGGATCGGAGTCCGGGGATCGTCATCGAGCTGAACGTGTGCTCGAACTCGGAGGTGCCGTAGTTTCGGTGCTTGATCGGTTGGATCGTGAAGACGTACGACTACTTCCTCTACGTTGCTTCAACGCTTCCGCAGTCGGTCTGCGTGGGTACGTTGACAACACTCTCCCATCTCGTTGCTATGCATCACATGATCTTGCGTGTGCGTAGGAAATTTTTTGAAATTACTACGAAACCCAACAGGTTGGCCCGTAGCAAAAACAAAGCAAGCGACGTCGGCACCCCTGAGGTTAAAAATAACAAAGACAAGTCTTGACGCAACAGATACAAGCGTCGAAACAACAACGAGAACACCGAGGATATGGCGGTCAATGCCGGATTCAGTGGCTCTAAGTCCGGTCAGCGGAAGAAGCCGTTCCAAAAGAACAATTCAGGCCCATCCAGCTTGGACCGCATACTTGATCGTCCGTGCCAGATTCATGGCACCCCGGACAAACCACCCAATCATACAAATAGAGATTGTTGGGTTTTTAAACAGGCCGGCAAATTAAACGCTGAGAACAGGGAAAAGGGATCGCAAAGCGAGGATGATGACGAAGAGCCCCGGCAACCGAACTCAGGGGACAGAAGAAGTTTCCCCCTCAGGTCAAAACAGTGAACATGATATACGCTACCCACATCCCCAAGAGGAGCGCAAGCGTGCGCTCAGGGACGTCTACGCGATAGAGCCAGTCGCCCCAAAATTTAATCCATGGTCGTCATGCCCGATCACTTTTGATCGCCAGGATCATCCGACCAGTATCCGTCACGGTGGTTCAGCCGCACTGGTCCTAGACCCAATAATTGATGGGTTCCACCTGACTCGCGTCCTTATGGACGGAGGTAGCAGCCTCAATCTGCTCTATCAGGATACAACGCGAAAAATGGGCATTAACCCATCACGGATCAAGCCCACCAGGACTACCTTCAAAGGAGTCATACCAGGTGTAGAGGCCCGCTGTATGGGCTCAATCACACTAGAGGTTGTCTTCGGATCTCTGGAAAACTTCTGAAGCGAGGAGTTAATCTTCGATATCGTCCCCTTCCGCAGCGGCTATCACGCACTGCTCGGACGAACTGCGTTTGCTCGATTCAATGCAGTACCACACTATGCTTATCTCAAGCTCAAGATGCCCGGTCCACACGGCGCCGTAACGGTCAATGGAAATACGGAACGCTGCCTCCATATAGAAGAGCACACAGCTGCCTTAGCAGTAGAAGTACAGAGCGGCCTTCTCAAGAAGAACCTTAATTCGGCTGCCGAGCCCACGGACACCGTTAAGAGGGTCCAAACTACTCTACAGCAGGAGAGCTCAGCTTGTCAGGAGCTCTACTAGCAATCCGGCCTCCGTCTCAGTCCCGATCAAGTGGTGACATTCATGCTGCGCGTACATAACTACGCACTCAAAATCCCATGGGCATTGACGGAGGCATAGCTAGCTTGTGGTCCATAGTACGGCTCAACCCACATCGGATGCACACATACTTTCACTTTTACTTGTTTCCTTTTTAGGTCTCAATCCCACAGGCCCCATCTGGTGGTCTGGTCATCGGTCCTCTTGAAGGATAAACACACCAAGACGGCGAGAAACGCAGACATATGGGGGACTTTTTAGGTGATTCCGTTAACGATAACTCTACCTGTTTTTCAGTACCCACATACAGCTCTCCCTTGGTTTCGGCATGTCAAATAGCCTGTTGCTTATCGCACTACCTGTATCAATGCGACTTGACATACTAATTAAATTACAATGAGAACAGTTTGCGGCTGGAGATTTAGGACCCCAGCTTTTGACCTTTGCACCTTTTCTGTTTTCTTTCTCATTTTTCTCTCAGCTCCCCTGTGGATAACCCTATCAGGTAGCACCCTTACACTTTGATACGTTTGATGTTTGCCAGGGGCTTCATAGCACCCCACATTACGGCAACAAAAGTCCGAACACTTTTTATAAGTATAGTTCGGCACCCCGAATTTAGCATTATATGCATTGGCTCCGAATCATGTCTTTGGTCAATAGTTGGGTTGCCCGGCTCCTATGCTTGCTACCTTATGTTCCGCTATATCGGCTTAGGTAGTAAAGGGAGAACTGCTGCGATTGTGCCTTGGCTTATCCAAAGGAGCACCTCAGTAGAGAAAGTTGAAAACTGACTGTCATGATGCGGCGAGAGCCGGTAAGCTGTTCGAGAGGTTACAAATCGTTGGAGATTTTTTCCGCATTACGCGAAGGATCGGTACTTCCCGATCAGACGCTTATAGCACTCTAGTTCGGATACTAGGGGCTGCGCCCATGTTTTTATTGTAAAACTCCTATGGCTAAGTGAAGGCGTTCAAGCCGCATAGTTTGGTTGCCTGGTTCATTGCGCTAAACAACTCCTTCAAGGACCATATAATTGGATCAAGATTGTTTAGATTCCATCCCGAACACCCCCGTACTAACTACGTTGGGGCAGAAGCCGACGACTGGCCAACCCTCAGATTTCATACAACACGGCCGCATAGGAGAAAAAAAATTAAAACATAACAAGCATTATATTACATAACATCATTGTTTCATTTTATAGGACAGGATAATACGAATATTTTCATGGGAATATAACATCCTTCGAACATTGCTCCGCCACAAGGCGGGATCCCTCCAGGACACCATCAAAATATAACTGTCGGTGGGAACGACACCTATGGGATCACAAGAATCCCTACTGTGGTTAGCGGGGCGCGGGGTCATGAGAAGAGTGGATCAAACAGATAGCACACGGTTCGTTTATCCAGGTTCGGGCCGCGAGGATGCGTAAAACCCTACTCCTGCTTTGGTGGATTATATATCTGTGTTCTTCGGCTAGCTATGGGGCGTGAGGAGCTCCAAAAAGCCGAATCCTTCCTCTGGTCGCCTCGGGCCTCCTTTTATAGAAAAAGGGGTTGCCACAGTGGCACACAGGAGGTGGAAAGGGTACAGTGATGCGAGGTTATCCCTCGCATTACATGACAAGGCGCATTTAATGCGTCTTGCTTAGGTGTCCTTACTTTATCGGGGACGGGGGAGAAACCTGTCTCGTCCGTCGCCGCTCCTTCTTGTGTCGACACGCGCCCTGGCCAGCGACGCCTGCGGTGCCACGTAGGTAGGCAGGCAGCTAAGGTGGCGTAGTGGTGGGTCTTTACGAAGATCTACATGCCGCCACCCAGGTGCCTACCCAACTGGTTGGGTCGGTAGCTGCATGCATGCGGTGGTGGAGGTTTAGTCGGCGTGGGCCTGATGGTGGCCTTGCAGGTGCCCTCGGTAAGGGCCTTGCCAGGGCCCCGGCAAGGGTCTTGCCGAGGCGCCTGCTGTCATCCCCGGCAAGGCGCTTGCCAGGGGCCTTGTGGTCTTCCTCGGCTGGGATCCCGCCAAGGGTTGTCATCTCCTTAGTGCGTATCTGATCTTGAATGTCTTCACAAAGATCTGCATGCCGCCACGGGGATGTCTCCCGAATCCTTGCCCTTTGGGGGCAGTGGACTCAAGGGTGGTTTGCTCCGTAGGCGCGGGACGAGTCGCCACGGCAAGGGTCTTGTCGGGGCTGCTAGAACTGTCTCCCGGCAAGGATCTTGCCGGGGGAGTCCGCTTCGTCCCCTTTGCTTTTCGTGGTCTTGGCCTTGCTGTTGTTCTAGTTCTCTTGAGCTTCGGTCTTACCCTGGCTCACCTCCCTTGCCTTGCTTGGTGTGGTCGTGCCCGTGGCTCAGGCTGCCCGTGCACAGTTATAGGGGTACAAAAAGTGTACCCCTATTTTTGTACACCGGCAGGAGCCCCCGGGCCTGGGCCACACATAAGCGCAACGTGTTGTTGGGCTAGGCCCAAAAACGGTGCGTGGGCAGGCGGGGCGGTTTTTACCGCGGTAAGATTCTTCGCGCGCTGCGCTTCCCATGACTCCCTCGCGTGGCGCGGCGTGGGGAGGTGCGTGTGACGTGGGCAGCATGTGTGGGGTTGGTTCCCGCGGGCATGCGTCACACCACATTTAATGTGAAAGGAGGCGGCCCGTGCTTTCCCCCATAAAAAAAGGAATAACCGCGGGTGCGCTGCTCACTTTCTCCTCTTTCCTCGTGCCTTTTCTAATCTCAGAGCCTCCGTTTCCTCTCTTCCTTCCTTCCTAAGCTTCCACCGTCACCCGCCGTCGTTGCTTCGCCATCCCCCTTCCTCAGCCCTCTAAACTTCTCGGCCGCCATGGCGCCCAAATCCGTCAAGGGCAAGGGGGTGGCTAAGGGCGCTGGGACTGTGGAGCCGCCGGAGAGCGCGCTGTCGGGGGACCGGACGAAGTCCCCCTTTTTCTTCCCCTCGACGGTTGATGTTCATGAGCTCCGGGCCTCCTTCAGGCCCCTATGGGGAGCGAAGACGGGGGGAGAGAATTCGGGACACCCGGCGACGCACGTCATCCCTGCTGCTTGCGCCGATCCTGCTCCAAATCGGTATCCCTTTTTCATCGATTATCTTTCTTGCGGGTTATGCCCCCTTTCTCCGATTTCTTCTGCGACATTATGCACACCTTCGGCTTTCGCCTCTTGGATTTTACTCCGAATGCGGTGGCGTGCATGGCTTTCTTCGCGCATCTTTGCGAAGGCTTTGCCGGGGTGCAGCCCAACACGGCGCTCTTCCGCCATTATTTCTTCCCTCGGATCCAGCCGGGAGGTGCCGTCTCTGGTTGCGTCACCTGGATCCCAAGATCCAAGGGGGCGTACCCGGATGGTGTCGTGAAGGAGAGGTGGGAGGAATGGCGCGGCCGGTGGTGCTGGATTGAAGATGAAGACCCGCCGGAATTCTGCAAGGTTCGCCGAGTGCCGCCGGTCCGCGGCAGCGATTGGAGTGATGTCGACGTCGCCGACGGGAGGCTCACTGTCGCCACCACCAGGATTCTCCGGCTCACCCGGGCTGGAGTCACCCTTGAGATGATCGGGGCGGACTTCATTCGTCGTCGGATCGCCCCGTTGCACAACAAGGGGAGGCCAGCCTGGCTTTTTACGAATCCGGCTGACATTATGCGACTCCGCCCCGGCCTCGACCACAATTTCATGATGTTGGCGCATGCCCACTTCTGCCAGCGGCTTTTCCAGCTTGATGTGGGTCGCGATGGCGAGGTCGAACGGACCGGCAAGGCCGCGAGGGCTGCCGCAAAGGTTGGCAAGGCCCTCAAGGGGCCGTTTTTCAAGCTGCCAACGGGGATGGTCCCGTTGTGCAACAATTCACGTCGGTCCGAGATCATCGCCATGATGCCGGACTGTAATGCGCACGGCCCTGTCCCGAGCTGGAAGGAGCCGAAGGACGCGGATGTGCAGCAATTCTTTGACACCCTGATTGAGGTGTATGTCTATGTTGACGCCGAGCGGTGGCTTGTCATGGACACCACCCAGGCAGAGCTGGACTACATCGCCACTAGGGCGAGGGAGGCACAGCTTGCCATGGAGGCCGGCAGCGCCGGGGGTGTGGAGGACAAGGCCGCAACGGCTGTGGAGGAAGAGGAGCTCACCCAGTGGGCGGCGGCCTCCGAGGAGGTCAGCAGCGCCGACACTGGAGCTCCGCTCGTCGAAGATGCGGCCGATGAGTCGTCGTCAGAGGAGGACGTGACGGCGGGCTCGACGCCAACCAGGGGAAGAGGGCGAATCCTGCGGTGGGCTGGCTCCGGCGAGCCGGTCCGGCCCGGCAGGGCTACGCGGCCTCAATTGACCCTGGAGGGGTCTGGGCGTCACACGAGGGCCACGACAACCAAGAGGCTGACGAAGGCCGCTGAGAAGAAGAAGACAACAGCCCCTTCCTCATCTGGGCGCGCACAAACCCCGCCGTCTTCGCCTCCTCCGGCAGATGTCGACTCGGATGTTGACGTGGAGGTCACTTTTGATCTCGGGCCTCTCAGCCCGAAGAGGAAAAGGAAAGTGGTGGAGGAAGAGGAGATAGATGACGAGTAAGTACTCCGTTCCTTACTTCCATTTCCATTCCTCTGAATTAAGTCACTCATCTTGATCTGTTTTTGCTTTTGCAGGGATGCAGAGACGTTGGCCCAAAGGGTGAAGAGGGCCAAAGCCTTGGCGGGCGGCCAGCCCCCGACCAGTGCTTCAGAGTCGCCACTGGTGGTGCTGAGCAGCCCGGACAGCAGCCCCCAGCACAGCCCCCAGCGTAAGTTCGTCACCCTCCTCTTATCGACACGTGGTAAGCGTTTGATGCTATGGTGTTGACCTTGTCGGGTTTGCAGGAGGGGAGCGGCAGCAGGAGGAGCCGCAGAGGGCTACCCCCAACACACCACCCCCATCGACTACGCCGTCGCGAGGGGCGTCCCCGGCAAGGGCATCAAGCACGGAGCCCACACCCATGGAGGAAGAGGGGAACTTGGACGCTGGTGACTCTGCCACGGCGCTGAATGCTGGCGGGGAGGGGACTTCTGCTTCACAGCCTGGCACTGGTGAGTCGCCTGTCCTCCGTCTCTGTTTTTCCCTTATTCTTTTTATTGGCTTCAATGCTCCCATTACTACTCAGGCCCTCCTTCAATAGGTATGGAGGACATGGATACTGTTGTTGGAAACATTGCTGAGGAGGCCGCGAGGGATGCTGACGAGGTCGCCACTGATGAGGCCGCCAAGGATGCTGCCGAGGACACCACTGCGGGGGCCGCCAAGGAGACCGGCGAGGCTTCTGCCGAGGGCGCCAACGGTGGGCCTGCCGGGGAAGCCGGCAAGGCCACTGCCGAGGAAGAGGTGGTTGATGATCAGCCTCCCTCCTCCTCAACCTCGGGCCCTGGCAGATATCTGAAGATGGGCGACGATCTTTTCGTCCATCTCCCAGGGGCGTCAAGTTCCCGGGCGCCCGCTGAAGAGGAAGTCTTTGACGGCGAGGTGCTTGCCGCCACCGGGCTCGAGGTTTTCAATGAGCCGGGCGTTGGCGGTGATGGTTCTCCAGAAGAGCAGCTTTTCCGCGCTATGGGGGCCAACTTCCGAAAACTCCAGGCGGAGGTGGATTTCAAGGCGCGTGTTGCTGAGACGCAGACCTGGTTCCACCAGACTCGCGACGAGCAGAGGGCCTTTCAGGAGGAATTGGCCAAGCGCAATGTCGAGCTCACCATGAAGATGGCTGACATCAAGAAGGCCCAGGAAAAGGCGGCGAACTTGGCTGCCGCGGCTGAGGCCGTCCGGAACCAGCATTAAGCCACACTGGATTCCCAGGAAGAGGACCTCACCATGCGTGAGGCGAAGCTTGCCGCAGCGCTCCGTGGCAAGGATGAGGAGCTCGAGGCCCTTGTCGCGCGGGGGACTCGCGAGCTGGAGCAGAGGCACAAGGAGGCACTCGATGCCCAGGCTCTGGCCCATGCCAGCAAGGTAAGGGAGTTGGAGGTGGAGCAGGACGAGCTGAAGGAGCGGGCCCTCAAGCTGTCCAATGAGAAGAGCACGCTCAACAGCGCCTAGGAGCGGTCATCAGCAGGGCTGGGGAGCTCTCCGAAGCGCAAAACTCCGTTAGAGATCTCAAGCTGAAGCTGGAGGATCTCGAGAAGATGTTGTCGGAGAGCAGGGCTCGGGAGGAGACCTTGACCAGGAGTCTGGAGGAGGAGAAGCAGCTGCGGGCGAACGAGACCGCCTCCCACCAGGAATATGTGGCGGGCGAGAACAGATGGATCAGCCGTCTGGAGGACGTCGCCGGCAGGGTCACCTCACAGTTGGCCACCATGGGGATGCCAAACGTGAGGTACGCCCCTAAGCGCAGCGGGACCGTCAACACCAAGCTGACCCTGTTCTTCGAGGGCATCCTTGGATCCTTGGCTTATCTTCACTCCAACAGAGCGGCCATGTTGGCCGGGGAAGCCCGGCGACTTTGCCGGGGGGTCATGACCAAGGTCCTCACCAAGATGGCGTACTGGAATCCCGACCTCGACTTCGATGCCGCGATGGATAGCTTTCCGGATGGTATTGACCTCACGGTGCTCAAGGAGCACATCAAGCCCGTCATCAGCAGCATCGACGAAATCAAGAGGGTGGAAGGCCAGCGCCGGGATTAGGCATCCCGTTCTTCACCGCCGCTGCAGGTTCACGACCAAGACAAATTTCATCTTTAGTTAGAACCGCAGCAATGATGTGATGTAATATAACTTTGCAGTACTTTTGGAATTATGCATGCTATTTTCCTGTTTGTTGCCTCTTTGTACGTCCACCCTACGCCAGCTGGGTAAGCTTGCCGACGCGGAAACCCAAGGCGGCGTCTTGGGGACGGGTCCCCATTGGCCTGCCGGGTGAGTGTGCTGCTGGGTGAGCCACCTTACCACCTTTGACGCAGCCGCTCGAACTGTCGAGTTTGACTCGAGTCAGAGTTGAGAGCCTTGCCAATTGCGGAAGGCTACCCTACCGTTTTCAACGCAGCCATTTGAACTGTTGAGCGGACTCAAAACAGAACAAAGGCATTGCCGATCGGGGAAGGCCCCATTTGCGTATAGGTTTCTTTTTGTACAAAGAACGACATCTCCGAGGATAATAACTTTATATAATAGAATGGAAATATCCGGGGTCCAATGTAACTTAGCTTCTGTTTGTAGTCGCTCGAGCGCTGATCTTCCGGCCTCCTTCCCTCTCCAAGATCCACGAAGACGAAGGAGTGTTGGGCTGATTGCTAGAGCCGATTCTCACAACTGCGCCCCCTACCTGGCGCGCCAGAGATGTCGGTGGGAACGACACCTATGGGATCACAAGAATCCCTACCGTGGTTAGCGGGGCGTGGGGTCATGAGAAGAGCGGATCAAACAGATAGCACACGGTTCGTTTATCCAGGTTTGGGCTGCGAGGATGCGTAAAACCCTACTCCTGCTTTGGTGGATTGTATATCTGTGTTCTTCGGCTAGCTATGGGGCGTGAGGAGCTCCAAAAAGCCGAATCCTTCCTCTGGTCGCCTCGGGCCTCCTTTTATAGAAAAAGGGGTTGCCACAGTGGCACACAGGAGGTGGAAAGGGTATGGTGATGCGAGGTTATCCCTCGCATTACATGACAAGGCGCATTTAATGTGTCTTGCTTAGGTATCCTTACTTTATCGGGGACGGGGGAGAAACCTGTCTCGTCCATCGCTGCTCCTTCTTGTGTCGACACGCGCCCTGGCCAGCGACGCCTGCGGTGCCACGTAGGTAGGCAGGCAGCTAAGGTGGCGCAGTGGTGGGTCTTTACGAAGATCTGCATGCCGCCACGCAGGTGCCTGCCCAGCTGGTTGGGTCGGCAGCTGCATGCATGCGGTGGTGGAGGTTTAGTCGGTGTGGGCATGATGGTGGCCCTGCATGTGTCCTCGGTAAGGGCCTTGCTAGGCCCCCAGCAAGGGTCTTGCCGAGGCGCCTGCTGTCATCCCCGGCAAGGCGCTTGCCGGGGGCCTTGTGGTCTTCCTCGGCTGGGATCCCGCCAAGGGTTGTCGTCTCCTTAGTGCGTATCTGATCTTGAATGTCTTCACAAAGATCTGCATGCCGCCATGGGGATGTCTCCCGAATCCTTGCCCTTTGGGGGCAGTGGACTCAAGGGTGGTTTGCTCCGTAGGCGCGGGACGAGTCGCCGCGGCAAGGGTCTTGCCGGGGCTACTAGAACTGTCTCCTGGCAAGGATCTTGCCGGGGGAGTCCGCTTCGTCCCCTTTGCTCTTCGTGGTCTTGGCCTTGGCGTTGTCCTAGTTCTCTTGAGCTTCGGTCTTACCCTGGCTCACCTCCCTTGCCTTGCTTGGTGTGGTGGTGCCCGTGGCTCAGACTGCCCGTGCACAGTTATAGGGGTACAAAAAGTGTACCCCTCTTTTTGTACACCGACAATAACTCAGGTCGGCGGTGCTCCTTGCCCTCAGGCGGCCCCTCGGTCATCAGCTTCTTGGCATCCATCTTCGCCCAGTGCATCTTGACACGGGCAAAGGCCATTCGGGGACCTTCAATACAGACCGATCGCTTTATGACCTCAAGCCACGGGCAGGCACTAACAAGCCGCTTCACAAGTCCGAAGTAGCTGCTGGGTATCGGCGTGGCAGGCCATAGTTGTGGCACCCCGATCCGCATGGAGCAGGGGGCCTTCGCATGTCAGCCCAGGATAACACCTGATGCACGACAGGTCCATAATACAGCATTCCAGGTACAAGAATATTCACCAAATACATGTATAGGAGATTACCTTATTGATGAATACAATTATCTGGCATAGCCCTAATGCTATTTAAATGGCAGCGGAAATCTCTTTAACTGGCAGCGAAAGTCTTGGTTTGTCAACATAACAACTCTGGTTGGGCTCCACAACTCACAGGAGTGGCAAGGTTACGGCCTAGAACGACGGGTCAAGCGAACACTTCGAGTATGACCCACAAAACTGGCATGACACGCCACGTCAATACATGGAATGTACTTGCAAGACAACCAAATACATAGCATCCAAACAGGCAGAAGACAAAGCAAGAACCAAGTGCATGCAACAACCTATCTCATATCAATTACTAACCATGGCATAATAAAGTTCAACTAAGCATGAACATCATAGCATCTACTAACATGGTAATCACATGGCATATCAAAACATGCTTCTAACATGACAGTAGAAAAACATAGCATATCATCTCAATCATGGCATAATCAATCCACGCATGGCCTGGCATCAAGAAACTATGCTGAAAACAAACTACCGATCATATTCAATGTAGCCATAACATGTTAACTATATGCAGCCATCTTCTGTTCTGTCATGGTTCTTTAAATGCAAATAACAACATATTACCCATGCAATGCAACCAAACTTGTGCACTGAGTCCCTCGGACTCTCTTACCAACGGGTTGCCTTGTAAGCAAACAGTGATCTTTCCGGCGATCACAACCACGACCAACACTTGGTCTCCAACACTCACCGAGACCTCGTCTCGTGATCATATCAAAACATCGCCGTGACTTCTCACGACTATCTCATAGTCCAAGTCACCACATTCTTGTTATCACATTAAGTTACTTAATTATTTTTGGTTTATCCTCCATTTAGACCAAGACATGATAGTGTGACCTACTACGAACTGTGTTGCTATCAATAGACTTTATAGACACTCTACAGAGGTAGCACACTATACCCACACCACGGAACCCATGGCATCGCCATCCCATTCGGGTGGACCAACAACATTCCGATGAAACTAACCTACTGCCATGACACTCTCCCGACCTGTGATGCCCCGAGTCCGATGTGCCAGGTGTCTTCCAGTTATTCGATGTCGTTGTCATGTCATTTGCTTGCGTGTTGCATCTTATTAAGTCATCATGTGCATTGCATCATCATGTTTTCAAAATTTGCATCCGTCCCGGTCTCCTCGTTCCATCCGTTGTCCGTTCTGAGCCCAGGTACACTTGCACGCGCCCGCGGCATGTCCGAAATATTATTTTATAAGTGGTCGGAAAATGTTCTCGGAATGGGATGAGAGTTGACATGTGGTCTTATTATAGTGTAGATAGACCGCTTGTCAAGTTTCATCGCATTCGGAGATTGTTTGATGCCCCAACGGATAACTATAGCGGCAATATAGCGGGTCTAACGTCGGACGTTTTCGGTATCCGGAAACCGTGCCGGGCTGCATCTCTCCCCTCTTCTCTCAGACCAACCCGCTCTTCACAAGCCGCCAGACCCAGCCTAACCCTCTCTGCATAGTGCATCGACCCCTCGCGCGTGTCCGAAGCTGTCCCGGACCCGAACCGGACTGTCGCCACCGTTGCGTCCGGATCATCCCCAAACGTCTACTAAATATCACCGTTTTCTTAATTGGGCTCCCTACCTATTTTTCTCGGACCATCTGATTTCAATCGGAGGGACTAGATCATCCCTCTCCTTTCACCTACATGCTATAAATAGCCCCTAACCCTAAATTCTAGGACTTGTCCCATCGCCGCCGCCACTCCACCAAAGCCCTCTTGGGATCCATCCCCTCCTCGATTTCACACCAGTCAACCAAATCCAGCCAATTCCATCGATCCATCCATCCAACTGCTCCACTGCCTCACCTCGAAGACCGGCGCCGCTGCCGATGACCACCTCCAGGAGCTCCAGCGCCATGGCCATCCCGAGCTTGGCCCGCGTGCCCTGAGGTAATGCACGAGGCTGTCCTCCTCGTCCCCGCGCCTCTGCTTCACCATCGACTGGTCTCATCGTTGCCCTCGTCCGAGAGCACCCGAGGCTCCTGCCTCCTCCTCGTCGCCCGTGCCTACAGCTCCTCGCCGGAGCAGGCAACCGGACTGCATCGCCAGGCTAGCCTCATGTCTCCTCCTTCCCCTTCTGTTCCCTCCTTCCTCTCTCCTTCCTGTAACTCTCTCCACATCCCTCTGTTTTTCTCTCACAGGGAGAACAAGGCACGTCGGCCTCCATGGATTTCGCACCGGAGCTCCATCCGCGCCGGGTCCCCCTCTTCGACCCCGCGCCAAGCCCTGCCTCGCCGGAGATCCTCGCCTTCCGCCTGGACCCGCTACACTACCGCAGTTTCCCCTCGCCGTCGACCTCCACGCCTCGCCGCTGGCCTCTGCTCGCTCTGCTTCGTTCAGAAGAGCTCGAACCGCTCCTTCGCCAAGTCCCCTTGCCAGCCGGAGCTCACCTTCGCCGCCAGCAGGAGCAGCAGCAACAGCACAACGCCCAAGCGCTCCTTCTCCTCGCGACCCGCCGCCCCGGCGAACCTCGCTGCCGGTGACTACCTCCTGCAGCAGCTCCAACCCGCCCCGCGCCATGTATGCAGCTTCCGCAGCAGCCAGTCGCTGCTGCATCGTGCCGTCGCCTGCTTTGCCCCAGATCCAGACACCCATCGCTGGAGCCGCGCCATCCCGCTGCTCGCCAGAGTCCCACGCGCCCCATGCATCGTCGCTGCCTTCTGACAAGCACGAGCTCGATCCCCTACTTCCCTGCGTCGATGGAACCAGATGCGTTGATTGTGACTGGGCCGGCCTCGCCTCGTTTTTTTTGCAGCTCCCACCTCTACACCGAACGGCCCAAGGCCCATGGTGAGGCCAGATCCAGCGCCCCTCTTTTTTTTTCCTTCCCCTGTCGGGCCAGCCTCTGTTTTGGCCCAGGACATATTTTTTTTCCTGAACGAATTTATCTATTATTCCGGAGAACACTAGTTTTGCAGAAAAGTCCCTCTAGATCATGCATATAATAACTCACAAACCGTGCATCGGTTTAAAACAAACTTAATATGAAACTTGCTTAGTTTTTCATCTAGTTTAATAATATGTCATTTTCATCCATGTTTAAAATGCTTAAAATGTTTTTTGTTTAAATTTGCTCATATGCCATGTTAAAATGTTTTATTTCATAACTAAATAACCATAGCTCCGAATTAAATAATCTTTATATGTAAATGGGGTGGAAAATGCCTAGTTTAACATGGTGTACTTGTTTTGCATGTTTAATAACTCTAAAATTATGTTTAGGGCAGAACAGTACCAAACCTAATATATGCACATGGGGATTTTTCTGGACTTGTTGTTTGTTGTTCCGGCCTCATTTAAACTTGCCTAGATAGGTAGTTATCTTTTGCTTCACCCCTTGCCATGCTAACCAACATTTAACATTATTGAGTACCTAACGAGAGAGGACTAAATAAGTCATGTGGTGTTTCGTCAATATGCAACGGAGTTGCATGTTGAGCTCCACTTAATTTGTAGGATTGTTTGTGCATTTTGTCATGCCATGCTTCATTAAACCGGACATGCATCATAATTGTTTGTGCATCATGACATGTCTATGTGTTGGTTGTTTACTATGTTGTTTGCTTCTTTCCGGTGTTGCTTCTTCAGGTTGGTTCCGATAACGTCGCGTTTGTGAGGACCCATTCGTCTACGCCCGTTTGTCTTCTTCATGGACTCGTTCTTCTTCCTTGCGGGATTTCAGGCAAGATGACCATACCCTCGAAATCACTTCTATCTTTGCTTGCTAGTTTCTCGCTCTTTTGCTATGCCTATGCTGCGATACCTACCACTTGCTTATCATGCCTCCCATATTGTTTGAACCAAGCCTCTAACCCACCTTGTCCTAGCAAACCATTGTTTGGCTATGTTACCGCTTTGCTCAGCCCCTCTTATAGCGTTGTTAGTTGCAGGTGAAGATTGACGTTTGTTCCTTTGGAACATGGAGATGTTGTTCCTTGTTGGAACATGTTTACTTGTTGGGATATCACAATATATCTTATTTATTTAATGCATCTATATACTTGGTAAAGGGTGAAAGGCTCGGCCTTATGCCTGGTGTTTTGTTCCACTCTTGCCGCCCTAGTTTCCGTCATATCGGTGTTATGTTCCCGGATTTTGCGTTCCTTACGCGGTTGGGTAATAATGGGAACCCCTTGACAGTTCGCCTTGAATAAAACTCCTCCAGCAATGCCCAACATTGGTTTTACCATTCGCCAGCTACCCCTTTTCTTTCCCTTGGGTTCTGCAGACTCAAGGGTCATCTTTATTTTAACTCCCCCCCCCCGGGCCAGTGCTCCTCTGAGTGCTGGTCCAAACTGTCAGCTGCCGGTGGCCACCAGGGGCAACTCTGGGCTGGCCTACCCGTACCTAAGACAATTTGAGTGTGCCCTGAGAAAGAGATATGTGCAGCTCCTATCAGGATTTGTCGGCACATTCGGGCGGTGTTGCTGGTTTAGTTTTACCTTGTCGAGATGTCTTGTAACCAAGATTCCGAGTCTGATCGGGTCTTCCCGCTAGAAGGAATATCCTTCGTTGACCGTGAGAGCTTGTCATGGGCTAAGTTGGGACACCCCTGCAGGGATTTGAACTTTCGAAAGCCATGCCCGCGGTTATGGGCAGATGGGAATTTGTTAACGTCCGGTTGTAGAAAACCTGAAGTTGACCTTAATTAAAATGCATCAATCGCGTGTGTAACCGTGATGGTCTCTTTCCGGCAGAGTCCGGGAAGTGAACACGGTGTTGGAGTAATGCTTGACATAGGTTGTTCTAGGATCACTTCTTGATCATAGTTGTTCGACCGTGCTTTTGCCTTCTCTTCTTGCTCTCATTTGCGTATGTTAGCCACCAAATATGCTAGTCGCTTGCTGCAGCTCCACCTCATACCTTTTACCCTACCCATAAGCTTAAATAGTCTTGATCACGAAGGTTTGAGATTGCTGAGTCCCCGTGACTCACAGATTCTTCCAAAACCAGCTTGCAGGTCCCGATGAGTCCGTGTAGATGACGCAACCAAGCTCAAGGAGGAGCTCTTTGAAGATCTTGTCCTTTGTGTTGTTTCGTTCTAGTTGATCAATAGTGGAGCCCAGTTGGGGTCGATCGGGGACCTTTGTCGCATTTGGGGTTCTTCTTTTATTTTGGTTCCATAGTCGGACCTTGATTGTATCTGGTTGATGTAATGCTTTATTCATGGGTTGTGTGAAGATTACCTCACTTGCGACATTGCTTTCAATGCGGTTATGCCTCTAAGTCGTGCTTCGACACGTGGGAGATATAGCCGCATCGAGGGCGTTACACGTACACTCCGACTCACTCCCCACTGGGCTAGTCCTGGGTGGCCCCGTGTCTACCAAAGACATAACGACCACCGTCATGGCCCAAACGTCCCTCACGGGGACCGGTACCAAAAATCTCAACAACGGGCACACAAGGTTATGTCCGCCTTCCTAATCAAGGTAGTGCGCGCCCATAACCTTCCCTCTTTGGAGGCACCGGCGAGAGGCACGACAATAGATCGCATTAAGGCCTTCCCATAAAGGCAAAATGTGGCTGCACTGAAAAAGTTCGATTTGGTGGCACTATGACTCGATCCCATCGATGACGGAGGAGGTTGTTGTTATTAGATCATTTTATTTCCTTCTCCATCATCATGAACATAGATGCAAAAATGAACATGCATCATACAAATGCTTTGATAAAATCCTAAACTTCTCGAGTGAACAACTACAACTTAAAGAACATGACAATACCAAGTGCTAGCATATCCATGGTGCATTACAATCATCATAGCTATCATAATAGCCACTAAGAATCCAAAGGCAACATGATATCCAAAGTAATACTCCCAAGCATATGAACATAATCATACTAGCCACTAAGAATCCAAAGGCAACATGTCATCCACACAAAATATAAGTCCTAGAACTCCAAGCAATATCGATAATAACATTCTAATTAGCATGGCAAAAGATATCATGAAAACATGAGCATGCATGATAATCCTAACAGAATAACTGCAGACTAAAACGATAAGGAACAACTATAACTACACACACATGAGGTGCAAGCAAAGTCAACATGCAAGTTCGGGGCTCATGATAAGAGGTTGGCTTGCCTGGGGTCGACAAATACTCCGGGAAGAAGTGCGGAACGATCGCGGAAAGATTTGCCGAAAACATTTCTCTCTCGATGGGGCTGTTTACGTGCAAGGGCAAAAAGGTCATTTTCAAAATGTCAAAACATCATGAAGATTTTACCAATAGAACGGGCTCGACAAAACGAAGACGTGGGCTTTGGATTCACCTGATTTGGAGTTGGGAGTAAAAAGCTACAAGAGTTTTTCTGCCAGGGATCTTTCTGTAAAAATTATCTCCACAAACAAGTCCCTGACTGAAAAACAGAAGGTGTGATCTAGAAAATACGCTTTCAGTGAGGTGAATGCGCATTTCTGACCGCAGAACACCAGAGTACGCTTTCATCAGAGGAAAACATATCTGCTGGAATACCGCTTCCACTTATCCACCTCGGCGGTGGTGGGTCAGCGGGGCGTGCGGTTGACGGGTGGGACCGCAGGGTCCACCGGCCAGCTGGCAGGGAAGGGGTTGGGGCCGTCGTCTCCTTCCTCTCGCCCGCGCCTGGCCGTGGTAGAGCCGGCCCCGACGAGGCTTGCCGGCGCTACCAGCCACCACAGGCGACGCCCGACCTATCCATGGATGCAGGGGAACAAGGCGGAGGCGACTCCGGGGATTGTAGACGATGGGAAGCTCGGGAATGGCAGTTGCATTCACCGTAGCGGATGGCCGGCGTCGGTAAGGATGGAGCCGAGGCCATGGTGGATCCGCCGACCAACTGAGATAAGGGAGAGATGCGCCGGGGAGTGGGTGGAGCAGTGGTGGTGGAGAGAGAGGGAGGGGATGCTTGGCTCGCTCGAATTCGAGCAGAGGCCATCGGCGGCCAAGGCGGCCATTGGAAGGGAGAAGAGGCTCTCGGGCTCCGGTGAGAGGCTGGGGAGGGCTAGTGGAGTGTGAGGGTGACGATGAGATGCTCGGGGGAGGCTCGGGTGGCCTTATATAGGCAGAGGGAGGAGGAGGCGAGCTGGCGTCTCCGCGGACGCATGTCCAGCGCCGCGGATGCATGCCCACGCTCGCGAGCTCAGAGGGTAGACAACGGGGAGGAGCAGCGGGCAGACTCACGGGACGGAGGAGGCCAAGAGGGACAGGAGGAAACGGCCGGGACGAGGGAGGCCGAGGCTGCGTGCTGCCGCTTGAGCTCGGCCAACTCTCTAGCGAGCTCAGCGAGCACGTGAGAGCAGGGGGAACACGACGAGGGCTCGCTGGCAACGATCACGGGGAGGTAGGAGACACCGGGGAGTAGAGGAAACGACCGAAACAAGCTCGGATCCAAACGGGGCACAGTGCTCCCGTGGGCGTGCGTCGGCGAGTGTCGACCAGGAGGTTTCTGGAGGGAGAGATGGCTCTAGGCGAGCGGCGACGACGAGATGCAGCCGCTGGACAGGCTCACGAGCTCTAAGACGACGAGAAGGAGCGGTGCCAAAGCGGAAACGGTGCTCTGGACACGCCACAGCGCACAAAGCGTGTAAATGTGCATGCCAGCTGCACGGTCACCACATGCACTGGCATGTAGCAGGGGAGGGCGGCTTGAACATGTTGTCTAGCATGTAGCTCATCCAGGGGAGGTTGCAACTGCGGTGGTAGCTCGGTTAAAAGGGCTTTGGTTAAATGGTAAGCAACCTCTGAAGTTTACTGCAGTAAACTTAGTCGTGTACTGCTGATCAACAAGTAAGTGATTGGAGCCAAAGAGTTTGTCTGGGGGGTTTATCTTAGGAAGGACTATAATCCTGTTAATTTTGAGATGAGTTGGACCAAGATACACCATAGTTGCTTCACAACTGCATATTAGTCCAGAATCAAGATTTGGATGATGCACTCACATAGAGCATCAACTTGAGCTCAGATTTGGCAAGGCTTAGGGATATGGACATAGTAAGATCCTGTAAAACTTTCATACCAAATGGACTTGCCAACATGGTACTTGTTTCACAAACATCTCCTCTGTCCTGAAACTTGAGAAAATTCCTCAAGGCAAATGGCTAATTGAAATGAGCCAAAACTTTGGGGAGATAGATCATATGGATAGGAGAAGGTCTGGAAAAAGTTTCAGCCAAAATGGAACAAGATAAATATACTTGCTTCACAAACTGAAAGTTTTGACAGAAACCAAGAATTGCTCCTGTGCTCACATAGTTCAATTAAATGAACTGAATTTAGGTGGATGCTAATGATTTGAGATACTTGAGAGGATGGAAAAGTTTCATCCCATTTGGAAACTCTATGAAGGTACTTCCTTCACAAAGTTGTGTTCTAGTTGGAAACTTTGAAAATTTGCATAGGGAGCTAGGATGAATGGATTGAGCTCATATTTGTCATCCATGGGTTATTTAACAATGTTAATCATGCTGCCAAATTACAACTCAATTGGAATTAGGAATAAAGCACTTCCTTTGCAAAATTTTAGAGAAGGCAGAAACTTGCATTGGATCATGTGCTCCATTTTTTATCTATGGAACATGAGATAAGGATGGAACTAGTGATTATATAGCAAGGACAAACTCCACAATTTATGTGGGAATTTTATCTGCTATAAAAATGGTAGTTCCTTTAGAAAGTGGCATAAATGCAATATTGGCATTAAATAAGAAAAGGCAATTTTCCTTATTTAATTATGACCAATATATTTGCCAGAGCTTGGATTAGGCATAAGCATCAACTCCACCAATTCTCATGAATTTAGGAGGTGGCTGGTTATGACTTTGGATTTTATTCCTCGGAAAGGCAAGAAAATGAATAAATCACAATTCAAAAATATTGCATGGGACTTAGCAATATTTTTGCACATCCAAGGATCAGAAAGATATGAGGATCTCTGGGAACAATTGGGAGGATCAACAGATCAAGGAAAATGATGGCTCCTTTGTAAGCACAAAGGACATATCCAAATTCCAAAAATTTGGAATTAGGGTTTGAGAGGGTTGAGATGAACCAAATGAGGGCTTGCCCACTGACACATACATGAGCAAGGTTTTTGGAAAGGTTGAAAATAATAAGAATTGTCAGAGTCTGATACGTCTCCAACGTATCTACTTTTCCAAACACTTATGCCCTTGTTTTAGACTCTAACTTGCATGATTTGAATGGAACTAACCCGGACTGACGCTGTTTTCAGTAGAATTACCATGGTGTTATTTATGTGCAAGAGCAAACGTTCTCGGAATGACGTGAAACTTCACGGAGACACTTTTCAGAAAATAAGAAAAATACCTGCCAAAGATGAAGGCCAGGGGGCCCACTGTCTTGCCACGAGGGTGGGGGGCGCGCCTGCCCCCCTAGGGCGCGCCCCCCTACCTCGTGGGCCCCCTGTTGCGTCTCCGACTCCAACTCCACCTCCATATATTGAGTTTCGATGAGAAAAAATCGGAGAGAAGAATTCATCGCGTTTTATGATACGGAGCCGCCGCCAAGCCCTAAAACCTCTCGGGAGGGCTGATCTGGAGTCCGTTCGGGGCTCCAAAGAGGGGAATCCGTCGCCATCGTCATCATCAAGCATCCTCCATCACCAATTTCATGATGCTCACCGCCGTGCGTGAGTAATTCCATCGTAGGCTTGCTGTATGGTGATGGGTTGGATGGGATCTATCATGTAATCGAGTTAGTTTTGTTAGGGTTTGATCCCTAGTGTCCACTATGTTCTGAGATTGATGTTGCTATGACTTTTCTATGCTTAATGCTTGTCACTAGGGCCCGAGTGCCATGATTTCAGATCTGAACCTATTATGTTTTCATCAATATATGAGTGTTCTTGATCCTATCTTGCAAGTCTATAGTCGCCTATTATGTGTTATGATCCGTTAACCCCGAAGTGACAATAATCGGGATACTTACTGGTGATGACCGTAGTTTGAGGAGTTCATGTATTCACTATGTGTTAATGCTTTGTTGCAGTTCTCTATTAAAAGGAGGCCTTAATATCCCTTAGTTTCCATAAGGACCCCGCTGCCACGGGAGGGTAGGACAAAAGATGTCATGCAAGTTCTTTTCCATAAGCACGTATGACTATGTTCGGAATGCATGCCTACATTATATCAATGAACTGGAGCTAGTTATGTGTCACCCTAGGTTATGATTGTTACATGATGAACCGCATCCGACATAATTCTCCATCACCAATCCATTGCCTACAAGCTTTCCATATATTGTTCTTCGCTTATTTACTTTTTCGTTGCTATTGCTATCATCACTACAAAATACCAAAAACATTACTTTTACTGCTGTTACATTTTGCTACCGTTATCACTACTATCATATTACTTCGCTACTAAACACTTTGCTGTAGATATTAAGTTTCCAGGTGTGGTTGAATTGACAACTCAGCTGCTAATACTTGAGAATATTCTTTGGCTCCCCTTGTGTCGAATCAATAAATTTGGGTTGAATACTCTACCCTCGAAAACTGTTGCGATCCCCTATACTTGTGGGTTATCAAGACCTTTTTCTGGCGCCGTTGCCGGGGAGCATAGCTCTATTCTTTGAGTCACTTGGGATATATATCTGCTTATCATTATGAAGAACTCGAGAGATCCAAAAACCAAGATCTATCCCTCAACTATGAGGGGAGGTAAGGAACTGCCATCTAGCTCTGCACTTGGTTCACCTTCTGTTAGGAGTAAGTTTGCGACACCTACACCTGCTTCTTCTATTCGTTCTGATATGTCGCATGTTATTGATGATGCCACTTCTACTATGCATGATACTTATGATGAAACTACCTCTATGCGTGATACTACTATGCCATTTAGTGATTTTCTTGATGAACAACTTGCTAGGGCTAGAGAAATTGAAAATATTGAATCTGATGATACTGATGAAAGTGATGATGAAGAACCACTTGCCATTCCTAAGGGTTATGTAGTTGATCAAGATGCTTCTTTAGCGATTTTAGCTTGCAGAAATAGAACTGAACTAAAAAAATTATTTGCTAAATGGAGTAAGCAATCACTAATGATAGAATGAAACCTGACCCTGCTTTTATTACTTCACCTATCTTTGTTACTGATAAGGATTATGAATTCTCTGTTGATCCTGATATAATTACTTTGGTTGAATCTGATCCTTTTCATGGTTATGAATCTGAAACTGTAGTGGCACATCTTACTAAATTGAATGATATAGCTACCCTGTTTACTAAAGATGAGAGAACTCGCTACTTTTACATCCTCAAAATATTTCTGTTCTCATTAAAGGGTGATGCTAAGATATGGTTTAATTCTCTTGATCCTGGTTGTGTGCGTAGTCCCCAGGATATGATTTATTACTTCTCTGCTAAATATTTCCCTGCTCATATGAAACAAGCTGCTTTAAGGGATATATATATAATTTTGTGCAAATTGAAGAAGAGAGTCTCCCACAAGCTTGGGGGAGGCTTCTCCAATTACTTAATTCTTTGCCTGATCATCCTCTTAAGAAAAATGAAATACTTGATATCTTTTATAATGGACTAACCAATGTCTCCAGAGAATACCTGGATAGTTGTGCTGGTTCTATTTTCAGGGAAAGAACACCGGATGAAGCTGAAATTCTATTGAATAATATGTTGGCAAATGAAAATAATTGGACACCTCCGGAGCCAATTCCTGAGCCTATTCCTAAACCAACTCCGAAGAAGAGGGGTATTCTATTTCTCAGTCCTGAAGATATGCAAGAGGCAAAGAAATCTATGAAAGAAAAAGGTATTAAAGCTGAAGATGTTAAGAATTTACCTCCTATTGAAGAAATACATGTTCTTAATTTACCACATGTTGAAGAAACATATAATCCAAATCCTTCTCCTATTGAAGAAACGTGTGGTCTTGATAACCCGACACAGGTAGTAAAGGTAAATTCCCTCTATAGATATGATAAAGTTGTAATCCCATTTACTAAAATTGCTAGCCCATGCTTAGATGAGTTTGATAGATTTATGGCTAAGCAAGAAGATTTTAATGCTTATTTTGGTAGACAAATTAAATACAACTCAAATATGCTTGGACACTTGGGTGATTATATGTCTAATGTTAAAAGTGAACTTAAACTTATTAGTAAACATGCTTCTATGGTTACCACTCAAGTAGAACAAGTACTTAAAGCTCAAAATAATTTGCTCAATGAATTGAATAGTAAAGATAATGATTATGCTGTTAGAGTGGCTACTAGAACTGGTAGAATGACTCAGGAACCTTTGTATCCTGAAGGCCATCCTAAGATAATTGAGCAAGATTCTCAGAGAAATAATATAGATGCACCTAGCTCTTCTAAAAAGAAGAAAAAGAAAAATGATAAGACTTTGCATGCTTCTAGTGATCCTATTGTTGAAACACCTGACAATCCAAATGATATTTCTATTTCTGATGCTGAAACACAACCTGGTAATGAACCTGAAACTAGTGATAATGCTAATAATAATGTTCATAATGATGCTCAACCTAGTACTGATAATGATATAGAAATTGAACCTGCTGTTGATCTTGATAACCCACAATCAAAGAATCAACGTTATGATAAAAAGACTTTGTTGCTAGGAAACATGGTAAAGAAAGAGAGCCTTGGGTTCAGAAACCCATGCCTTTTCCTCCCAAACCATCCAAGAAAAAGGATGATGAGGATTTTGAGCGCTTTGCTGAAATGATTAGACCTATCTTTTTGCGTATGCCATTAACTGATATGCTCAAAACCAATCCTTATGCTAAGTATATGAAAGATATTATTACAAATAAAAGAAAGATACTGGAAGCTGAAATTTCCACCATGCTTGCTAATTATAATTTTAAGGGTGGAATACCAAAGAAACTTGGAGATCCAGGAGTACCCACTATACCATGCTCCATTAAAAGAAACTATGTTAAAACTGCTTTATGTGATCTTGGAGCCGGTGTTAGTATTATGCCTCTCTCTTTATATCGTAGACTTGATTTGAATAAGTTGACACCTACTGAAATATATTTGCAAATGGCTGATAAATCAACTGATGTACCTGTTGGTATTTGTGAGGATGTGTCTGTTGTAGTTGCAAACGTTACTATTTTAACGGACTTTGTTATTCTTGATATTCCCGAGGACGATAGTATGTCTATTATTCTTGGAAGACCCTTTTTGAATACTACAGGGGCTGTTATTGATTGCACTAAAGGCAATGTCACTTTTTATGTTAATGGTAATGAGCATACGGTACACTTTCCGAAGAAACAACCTCTAGTTCATAGTATCAACTCCATTGGAAAAATACCATCGATTATATTTGGAGGTTTTGACTTTCCTCTTCCTACTGTCAAGAAGAAATATGATATTCTTATTATTGGGGATGTGCATATCCCCGTTGAGGTAACATAGTGTTATTCAAAATTTCTCCGGTTCCATGTTATTTGGAATGAGTTCGTTAACAAGACTTGATCAACCTTGTTAGTGGATTCCTTTTGATGATCATGAGATGGATGAAACTAGAAGGCACAACCTTCTGTACCCCACTTTTACTTTCTGCTATTTATATTAAATAAAATAAAAAATAAATATTTTATGTCTGTTATCTGATTATCCGTGCAATATAAAAATACCTCGAAAATAAAAGTTCTCCAAATGCCTTGAAAATTAAATATGTTTTTTCTAGAATATTTTGAGGATTTATGGAACAAAGAACACACCAGGGGGCAGCCACCTTGCCACGAGGGTGGAGGGCGCGCCTACCCCTCTAGGGCGCGCCCCCTGCCTCGTGGGCTCACGGTGGCCCTCCTCCACTTATTCCTGCACCCACACACTTCATCTTCCTCCCCCAAACACGAAAAACTATCTCAAACCCGAGTCCAAGCTCGTTTTGCTGCCATTTTCGATCTCCTTGCTCAAAGCACCTCTCACAAAACTGCTTGGGGAGATTGTTCCTTGGTATGTGACTCCTCCATTGGTCCAATTAGTTTTTGTTCTAGTTCTTTATTCATTGCAAATTTTTGCTATTTAGGTGACCCTGTTCTTGAGCTTGGATGTCAAATTTATATGGTCAAAAGTAGTTTTGATGCATGATATAGGCCCTAGGCACTTGTAGGAGTAGTTGCTATCAATATTATTGAGTTTGGTTTACTTTTATTTTGAAGCTACTAAAAATTTCAGAATTTTTCAGAAAATGATGAGGAAACTTTTGAGGGGCTCATCGAGCCAAAGCTCGAAGGAAAAGGCACCAAAGCCTAAGTATAATCTGCCTCGCACCGCGGAGGTTCGGGCGTGTGAATGGCCTTCCGAGGATTTCTTAAGAGCAGCCGGGATTTATGAAGATTTTCATGAGTTGGCTCAGACTGCAGGCCTTACCGCTTTCCTCCACGACCAATGCGATCAGTATCTCTTGCTCACAAATCCTTTGTGCAAAACTTTCATTTTCATTCTAGGAGCTCACCACCTACGGTGGAGTTTTATTTATATGATGAGCATAAGGAGATGTCACTTTATGATTTCTGTCGGATTTGTTTAGTCCCTTTTGGGGGCAAGATAGAAGAACCACATCGTGATGATGTGGAGGGATTTATTGACACTATCACTGTAGGGGAAACAAGGAAGGTTTCCAATGCACGAATCACTAGCATACATTTTCCTGTTTTACGCTACTTTGCATTATTTGCTAGTCGTTGCTTAATTGGTCGCGGAAACTGTGGAAACCTAAGTATCCCTGATATTATTATTTTGCACCACGGTTTATACGGTGATAACTCTTTTAGTATGGGCAGCATTATTGCCAAACAGTTAAGTCTGAACCGTACCAAGGTCCCCATCTTTGGAGGCATCTATGATACACGCCTAGCTGCACATTTTAACATACCTATTAGGCATGTTGAGAAGGAAGAAAAAGTGATGCCCGTGTTTATCTAGATTATAAAAGTATGGTGGCACATTATTTTATTGTTAAGAATAGGGAAGGAGAGCTTAAATATCAATTGTTCTTTAATAAACATCATCCTGAGGCTATTACCTTGCCTACTCCTTCTTTGTTTGATTTGACTGTAGGCACGTACCTTGTTCCGTTGACGGCTATCCACGCCTACCGGCACCCTGCACCAGCCGAGGAGCCAGAGCCGGAACCACAATTTGATCCTTCACGGCAGTCTAATTACCAGTGGGATCCGGAGATGATTGTCAGCTAGTGGCAATCTGAGCCTTCTTCTTCCTCATCACAGTACGACCCCAACAACTATTATTATGGATATCCGCCAGGCCAGCCGTGGCCATAGACCAACTTAGGCCAAAATCCTAAGCTTGGGGGAGTACGTATTTCCCACCGACATTGCATTTATGTTCACACACTCATTGCTAGATGTCGGTGCTCATACTTTTTCATTGTATCATCCATGCTAGGTTATTTTCCTTTTTATGCTTTCTTCTTGTGTGTTAATAAACCTTAAGAAAAACAAAAAAAATATTAGTTGTAGTTTTTAATTAATTTACCTTCCATGCTTGTAGTAGTAATTAAAAAGAAAATCCAAAAATATTTCATGTTCTTCTTTTGCTTGTTGGGAGCTTTCCCATGTAAATAGTTTTATTTCTTTTCTTTTCTTTGGGGTTCGATAGGAGAAGACCATAATTAAATTGTTGAAGTGGCTCTTATATGCATTATAGTTGACCTGACAAAAGAGCCCATATTGCCTTGTCTTCTCCTGTTTTATTGAATGCCTGCAGATTCCAGCTTAGTCCAATGCACGTGCACTATTATTATTATTCACATCGTTCGGTCGTGCGAGTGAAAGGCACTTATGATGACATATGATGGACTGACTGAGATGAGAAAAGCTGGTATGAACTCGACCTCTTTTGTTTTTGTAAATATGATTAGTTCATCGTTCTTGATTCGGCCTATTATGAATAAACATGTTTGCAATGACAACTAGAGATCATAGTTTCTTGTTCCATGCTTGATTAGCTATGAGTTATAATGGTTTACCTTGCGTGCCAACATGCTATTAAAATGGTTATGATGTGGTATGATAGGGTGGTATCCTCCTATGAATGATTTAAGTGACTTGACTTGGCACATATTCACGCATGTAGTTGAAACAAAATCAACATAGCCTTCACGATATTTATGTTCATGGTGGATTATATCCTACTCATGCTTGCATTCAGTGTTGATTAATTTTAATGCATGTTCATGACTGTTGTCGCTCTCTAGCTGGTCGCTTCCCAGTCTTTTGCTAGCCTTCACTTGTACTAAGCGGGAATACTGCTTGTGCATTCAATCCCTCAAACCCCAAAGTTATTCCACATGAGTCCACTATACTTACCTATATACGGTATCTACCTGCCGTTCCAAATAAATTTGTATGTGCCAAACTCTTTTCAGGGAAAGAACACCGGATGAAGCTGAAATCCTATTGAACAATATGTTGACAAATGAAAATGATTGGGCACCTCCTGGGCCAGCTCCAGCTCCAATTAATGAGCCTATTCCTAAACCAACTCCGAAGAAGAGAAGTGTTCTACTTCTCAGTCCCGAAGATATGCAAGAGGCAAAGAAATCTATGAAAGAAAAAGGTATTAAAGCTGAAGATGTTAAGAATTTACCTCCTACTGAAGAAATACATGGTCTTAATTTACCACCTATTGAAGAAACATATGATCTTAATCCTTTATTTATTGAAGAACCTCCAGACCTCGATAACCCGACACAGGTAGTAAAGGTAAATTCTCTCTATAGATATGATAAAGCTGAAATCCCTCCTACTAAAATTGCTAGTCAGTGCTTGGATGAGTTCGATAATTTTATGTTTAAGCAAGAAGACTTCAATGCTTATTTTGGTAGACAATTAAAACAAGATGCTGATATGATTAAATACTTGGGTGATTATATGGCTAATATTAGAGGTGAACTTAAACTTGTTAGCAAACATGCTTCTATGGTTACCACTCAAGTAGAACAAATACTTAAAGCTCAAAAAGAATTGCTCGATGAGATGAATAATAAGAAAAATGATTATGCTGTTAGAGTGGCTACTAGAACTGGTAGAATGACTCAGGAACCTTTGTATCATGAAGGCCACCCTAAGAGAATTGAGCAAGATTCTCAGAGAAATAAAATTGATGCACATAGTTCTTCTAAAAAGAAGAAAAAGAAAAATGATAGAACCGTGCAAACTTCTAGTGAACCTATTGCTGAACAACCTGATAATCCAAATGATATTTCTATTTCCGATGCTGAAACACAATCTGGCAATGAACATGAACCTAGTGATAATGTTAATAATAATGGTCATGATGATGCTCAACCTAGTAATGATAATGATATAGAAATTGAACCTGCTGTTGATCTTGATAACCCACAATCAAAGAATCAATGCTATGATAAGAACGACTTTGTTGCTAGGAAACATGGTAAAGAAAGAGAGCCTTGGGTTCAGAAACCCATGACTTTTCCTCCCAAACCATCCAGGAAAAAGGATGATGAGGATTTTGAGCGCTTTGCTGAAATGATTAGACCTATCTTTTTGCGTATGCGATTGACTGATATGCTCAAAATGAATCCTTATGCTAAGTACATGAAAGATATTGTTAGAAATAAAAGAAAGATACCGGAAGCTGAAATTTCCACCATGCTTGCTAATTATACTTTTAAAGGTGGAATACCAAAGAAACTTGGAGATCCAGGAGTACCTACTATACCATGCTCCATTAAAAGAAACTATGTTAAAACTGCTTTATGTGATCTTGGAGTCGGTGTTAGTGTTATGCCTCTCTCTTTATATCGTAGACTTGACTTGAATAAGTTGACACCTACTGAAATATCTTTGCAAATAGCTGATAAATCAACTACTATACCTGTCGGTATTTGTGAGGATGTGCCTATTGTAGTTGCAAATGTTACTATTTTAACGGACTTTGTTATTCTTGATATTCCCGAGGATGATAGTATGTCTATTATTCTTGGAAGACCTTTTCTTAATACTGCAGGGGCTGTTATTAATTGTAATAAAGGAAATGTCACTTTTCATGTTAATGGCAATGAGCATACGGTACACTTTTCGAGGAAACAACCTCAAGTTCATAGTATCAATTCTATTGGAAAAATTCCATCGATTATATTTGGAGGTTTTGAATTTCCTCTTCCTACTGTCAAGAAGAAATATGATATACTTATTATTGGGGATGTGCATATCCCCGTTGAGGTAACCTAGTGTTATTCAAAATTTCTCTGGTTTCATGTTAATCGGAATGAGTTTGTTAACAAGACGTGATCAACCTTGTTAGTGGATTCCTTTTGATGAGCATGAGATGGATGGAACTAGAAGCACAACCTTCTGTACCCTCTCTAAACTTTCTGTTATTTAGTTAAAATAAAGTAAAAATAAATAATTTTCTTTCTGTTATCTGATTATCCGTGCAATATAAAAATACCTCGAAAATAGAAGTTCTCCAAATGCCCTGAAAATTAAATATGATTTTTTCTAGAATATTTGAGGATTTATGGAACAAAGAACACACCAGGGGGGCCAACCACCTTGCCACGAGGGTGGAGGGCGCGCCCACCCCCCTAGGGCGTGCCCCCCTGCCTCGTGGGCCCACGGTGGCCCTCCTCCACTTATTCCTGCACCCATCCTCTTCTTCTTCCTCCCACAAACACGAAAAACCAACTCAAGCACAAGTTCCAGCCCTCTTTGCTGCCATTTTTGATCTCCTTGCTCAAAGCACCTCTCACAAAACTGCTTGGGGAGATTGTTCCTCGGTATGTGACTCCTCCATTGGTCCAATTAGTTTTTGTTCTAGTGCTTTATTCATTGCAAATTTTTGCTGCTTAGGTGACCCTGTTCTTGAGCTTGCATGTCAAATTTATATGGTCAAAAGTAGTTTTGATGCATGATATAGGCTCTAGGCACTTGTACCAGTAGTTGCTATCAATATTATTGAGTTTGCTTTACTTTTATTTTGAGGTTACTAAAAAATTCAGAATTTTTCAGAGGAAGAAAATGTTTAGGAAAATGTTTCAAGGTGGTTCTTCAAAGAAGCAAGGACCCAGGCTTGCAATGCGTGATGCTGACAAAGAGCCACCAAGAGACGCTCCAGTGCGTCCTTGTGAGTGGCCTTCTGAAAATTTTATGGATCGAGCGGGAATAAAAGAAGAATTCAACGCATATTTGCGTAACGCTGATCTTGTGAGCTTCGAGGAAGAGAAGTGCAGTCAGTATCATAACCTCACTAGTTCCTTTGTGAGGAGGTTTGAATTTTCCACTTCACGTAACTCTCCAACTGTCCTGTTTGATCTTTATGATAAATCTTATACCATGGACTTAGAGGATTTTACCACTGCATGCAAACTTCCACAATGGGGTAGTGTTAGGGATCCCCCTAAATCTGAATTTAGAAACTTTCTTGCTAGTATAACTGTAGGGGAATCTAGAGATATAACGCAAGCTACCATAGGGAGCATTCACTTTCCTGCTATACATTATTTTGCTCTCTTCATAGGTAGGTGCATAAATGTTAAGGATGAAGCATGTCACATGTGTGTCCCTGGCCTTAGCATTCTCAGGAGTGCTGTGTCAGGAGACCAATCTTATCATTTGGGAGTCATAGTAGCTCGTAGGTTGCATCATAATAGATATAATGGAGATTTCTTTGGAGGAATTTATGCAACCCGCATAGCTAATTTTCTTGGTATAGATGTACGCGAAGATGATATTGAATTACCTCCTGCCTATCTAGATTTTAATGCTATGGTTCACCACCATTTTGTCGAGAGGAATGAATCACCTCTCCAGTATCGACTAATCTTTGACAGACGCCGTGCTGTCTGTATTACTCTCCCTGCTCCTGCTTTCTTTGATTATCAGGCAAGAGGAGGATATACTATTACCAGAGAGTAGGCAGATGAGTACGAGAGGAGAGCGGAGGCCGCTCATCGCCACACTGCAGCTCAGGAGGCGATAGCCGCTGCATCTTAGTACGACCCCAACTTTTACTATGGATATCAGCCAGGCCAGTTGTGGCCATAGACCAACTTAGGCCAAAAGCCTAAGCTTGGGGGAGTACGTATTTCCCACCGACATTACATTTATGTTCACACACACTCATTGCTAGATGTCGGTGCTCATACTTTTTCATTGTGTCATCCATGCTAGTTTATTTTCCTTTTTATGCTTTCTTCTTGTGTGTTTAATAAACCTTAAGAAAAACCAAAAAAATAGTAGTAATTTAATTTCCATGCTATAGTAATAATTAAAAAGAAAACCCAAAAATATTTCCTGTTTATCTTTTGCTTGTTGGGAGCTTTCCCGTGTAAATAGTTTTATTTCTTTTCTTTTCTTTGGGGGTCAGCAGGAGAAGACCATGATTAAATTGTTGAAGTGGCTCTTATATGCATTATTGTTTATCTGACAAAAGAGACCATATTGCTTTGTCTTCTCCTATTTATTGAATGCTCGCAGATTCCAGCTTAGTCCAATGCATGTGCACTCTTATTATTATTCACATTGTTCGGTCATGCAAGTGAAAGGCAATTATGATGATATATGATGGACTGACTGAGATGAGAAAAGCTGGTATGAACTCGACCTCTTTTGTTTTTGTAAATATGATGAGTTCATCGTTCTTGATTCAGCTTGTTATGAATAAACATGTTTGCAATGACAATTAGAGATCATAGTTGCTTGTGCCATGCTTGATTAGCTATGAATTATAATGGTTTACCTTGTGTGCCAACATGCTATCGAGATGGTTATGATGTGGTATGATAGGGTGGTATCCTCTTTTGAATGATTTAAGTGACTTGACTTGGCACATGTTCACGCATGTAGTTGAAACAAATCAACATAGCCTTCACAATATTTATGTTCATGGTGGATTATATCCTACTCATGTTTGCATCCAATGTTTATTAATTTTAATGCATGTACATGGCTGTTGTCGCTCTCTAGTTGGTCGCTTCCCAGTCTTTTGCTAGCCTTCACCTATACTAAGCGGGAATACTGCTTGTGCATCCAATCCCTTAAACCCCAAAGTTATTCCAGATGAGTCCACTATACCTTCCTATATGCGGTATCTACCCGCCGTTCCAAGTAAATTTGTATGTGCCAAACTCTAAACCTTCAAATAAATATCTTGTTTTGTATGCTCGAATAGCTCATGTATCAACTAGGGCTGCATGTATCTTCCATGCTAGGCGGGTTATTCTCAAGAGGAGTGGACTCCGCTCCTCACTCACGAGAAAGTGGCTGGTCACCGGGATGCCCAGTCCCATGCTTTATGCAAACTAAATCAAAATAATTGCGAAACAAACTCCCCCTGGGACTGTTGATAGTTGGAGGCACTCGTTGTTTCGAGCAAGCCATGGATTGATGTTTGTTGGTGGAGGGGGAGTATAAACTTTACCATTCTGTTTGGGAACCCCCTATAATGTGTGTAGCATGGAAGATATCTCCATCTCTTGGTTGTTATGTTGATAATGAAAGTATACCGCTCAAAATATTAATTATCTCTATTTCAAAACCGAGCTCTGGCACCTCTACAAATCCCTGCTTCCCTCTGCGAAGAGCCTATCCATTTACTTTTATGTTGAGTCATCACCCTCTTATTAAAAGCACTAGCTCACTTGCATTCATCACTGTTAATTTATATTGGGTGTGACTATGATTGGATCTCTTTTACCATGAATTACAATGTCTAGTCAGTCCTTGATCTTTAAAGGTGCTCTGCATTTATGTTTTGCGGTCTCAGAAAGGGCTAGCGAGATACCATCTTGTTATATCATATTATGATTGTTTTGAGAAAGTGTTGTCATCCGAGATTTATTATTATGGCTTGCTAGTTGATTATGCTATTGATATGGGTAATTATGAGATCTAAGAATTATTGCAAATGTGGTTAGTTATAATATTTGCTGAAAACTTGTATGCTAGCTTGACATATTTACAACAACAAGAGCAAACATAGTTTGTAAAAGTTTTTCTTTATTTCTTTCAGTTTGTCAACTGAATTGCTTGAGGACAAGCAAGGGTTTAAGCTTGAGGGAGTTGATACGTCTCTGTCGTATCTACTTTTCCAAACACTTTTGCCCTTGTTTTGGACTCTAACTTGTATGATTTGAATGGAACTAACCTAGATTGACGTTGTTTTCAGTAGAATTGCCATGATGTTGTTTTATGTGCAGAAAACAAAAGTTCTCGAAATGACCTGAAACTCCACGGAATATCTTATAATAAATAATAAAAAATCCTCGCCAAATATGAAGACCAGGGGGCCCACACCCTTTCCACGAGGGTGAGGGGCGCCCCCCCCCTAGGGCGCGCCCCCCTACCTCGTGGGCCCCCTGGAGACCTTCCGACTCCAACTCCAACTCTATATATCTGCTTTCGGGGAGAAAAAATAGGAGAGAAGAAATCATCGCGTTTTACGATACGGAGCCGCCGCCAAGCCCTAAAACCTCTCAGGAGGGCTGATCTGGAGTCCGTTCGGGGCTCTAGAGAGGGGGATTCGTCGCCGTCGTCATCATCAAGCATCCTCCATCACCAATTTCATGATGCTCACCGCCGTGCGTGAGTAATTCCATCGTAGGCTTGTTGTATGGTGATGGGTTGGATGAGATTTATCATGTAATCGAGTTAGTTTTGTTAGGGTTTGATCCTAAGCATCCACTATGTTCTTGGATTGATGTTGCTGTGACTTTGCTATGCTTAATGCTTGTCACTAGGGCCCGAGTACCATGATTTCAGATCTGAGCCTATTATGTTTTCATCAATATATGAGTGTTCTTGATCCTATCTTGCAAGTCTATAGTCACCTATTATGTATTATGATCCGTTAACCCCGAAGTGACAATAATCGGGATACTTACCGGTGATGACCGTAGTTTGAGGAGTTCATGTATTCACTATGTGCTAATGCTTTGTTCTAGTTCTCTATTAAAAGGAGGCCTTAATATCCCTTAGTTTCCGTAAGGACCCCGCTGCCACGGGAGGGTAGGATAAAAGATGTCATGCAAGTTATTTTCCATAAGCACGTATGACTATATTCGGAATACATGCCTACATTAGATTGATGAACTGGAGCTAGTTCTGTGTCTCCCTATGTTATGACTGTTACATGATGAACCACATCGGCATAATTATCCATCATTGATCTGATGCCTACGAGCTTTCCATATACTGGTTTACGCTTATTTACTTTCCCGTTGCTATTGTTACAATCACTACATAATACCAAAAACATTACTCTGCTTTCGTTACTCTTTTGTTACCGTTACCATCACTATCATATTACTTTGCTACTAAACACTTTGCTGCAGATACTAAGTTTCCAGGTGTGGTTGAATTGACAACTCAACTGCTAATACTTGAGAATATTCTTTGGCTCCCCTTGTGTCGAATCAATAAATTTGGGTTGAATACTCTACCCTCGAAAGCTGTTGCGATCCCCTATACTTGTGGGTCATCAAGAGGCAGGGGTAAAAAGTGAAGAAGAGGGTCCCCTGTCCCTATTTATAAGGGGATGATAAGATGGCATGCACAAAAATCGAGGAGGAAAAATGATTACACTAGCAATGCGGGCGCCTCAATTTTCGGGAAGCCCGTTAAAACAAAGATCCGTTGAAATATCCCGGGTCTTGTGCGGAGTTAATGCACATGACATCATGGCGAGTTACAATGATTCTGCTTATGTGACGTCATGGCGGGTTATAGCGGACTGATAAGGAATCAACAATGATACATTCTGCTAAGTTAGGCAATGGAGATTGATATGAACAAGTTCAAATCAACCTGGGGCTTAATGTTGGGGATATAGCTTCGAGGTATGACCCGCCCAGGAGGGGACGGGTTATACCATTGGCGGCTTAACATGAAGAAGGCCCAGCAAGAGATATGAGGACGGCGGCTCTTGGAGGAAGGTCTGCTAAAGGCCTAGGACCGGGGTTGTGAACTGTCATAGGAGGACTTGCTCTGTAAGGCATGACTAGTTAGAAGCCGAGCCAGTTACGTTGTGTAAACCGACTGGGACTCTATAAGCCTTCGGGTCTCTGCCTGTGTATATAAAGGTGAGACCCGGCGGCGGGTTAACTAAAGAAACAAGCAATCGAGAACTAGGTCAAGCGTATTCGCTCCCTTGTAATCGAAACTCAAGCAATACAACTAGAAGCAGGACATAGGCTTTTACCTCCTTGAGAGGGGCCGAACCTGGGTAAACTCCTTGTGTCCTTTGTCCCATTCAACCCCTTCAAGCTAACCTAGTTACGATGGCTCCACACCTAAGTCCTTTCACTAGGACATCTGCCATGACAAATCCACGACAGGGAGGGATGAGGGAAGGAGGAGAGGCGGCTAGAGGAGGGAGGAGTGGGGCGGAGGAGGGGGGAGGGGCGGCTAGAGGAGGGAGGAGGGATGAGGAAGAGGAGAAGGAGGAGGCTTACCGATGCCGGGTGATGGCGGCGACGCCGGTAGCAATGCGGCGACAACGGCGATGGTAGGAGGAGGGCGACCGCGACGGTGATAGTGAGACAGGGAGAGTGAGGAAACGGGCGGGCTGGGGCGGGGGATAAGGCCGGGTTAGCAGCAACGCGGGCCACGGCCCACCGCTACTACTATCTAGTTAGCAGTAGCGCGGTTCCCACGGAGGCGCTACTACTATACCTAGCCTGTTGGTAACTTGTGGCATGTATAGTGGTAGCGCGTTTTGTTCCTACCGTGCTACTGCTATGCACATAGCAGTAGCATCCTTTGTGTACACGCGGTACTGCTAATGAGCAGTAGCGCCTTCTTTTAGTCCGCGCTACTGGTAAGCTTTTGTGTATAAGGTTTTCCCTAGTAGTGGTAGTTTGATGAGTTCATGTATTCACTAAGTGTTAATTCTTTGTTCCGGTTCTCTATTAAAAGGAGGCATTAATATCCCTTAGTTTCTAATAGGACCCCACTGCCACAGGAGAGTAGGACAAAAGATGTCATGTAAGTTCTTTTCCATAAGCACGTATGACTATATATGGAATACATGCCTACATTATATTGATGAATTGAAGCTAGTTCTGTGTCAGGCAATGTTATAACTGCTACATGATGAATGCCATCCGACATAATCATCCTCCATTGATCCATTGCCTACAAGCTAGTTTCATATTGATCGTTGCTAAGTTACTTTTCCATTGCTACTGTTACGATCGCTACAAAACCTACTGTTACTTTTGCTATTGTTACCACTACTTTCATACTACTCTGCTACTAAATATTTTGCTGCAGATATTAAGTCTTTCAGGTGTGGTTGAATTGACAACTCAGCTGCTAATACTTGAGAATATTCCTTGGTTTCCCTTGTGTCGAATCAATAAATTTAGGTTGAATACTCTACCCTCGAAAACTGTTGCGATCCCCTGTACTTGTGGGTTATCAGTGTCGTACGTTCGGTACTCGATCGGTTGGATCGCGAAGAAGTTCGACTACATCAACCGCGTTAACAAACGTTTCCACTTACGGTCTACGAGAGTACGTAGACACACTCTCCCCTCTCGTTACTATGCATCTCCATGGATAGATCTTGCGTGTGCATAGAATTTTTTTATTTTTCATGCAACGTTCCCCAACAGAATCTCCATAGTTCGCTACACTGTCATGTTGCGACACAGTCGTGCATGCAATGGACTTGAGCCTGGTGTTTGAGTTAGGTAGCGGTCTTTGTTGCTTATGCTGATTTACGATAATTTGATATGTCCATTTCGATCTATCACATGTTACAACTATTGCCATGGAAAAGATTATGTGTTCGTTGTGGCGTGGTGAGCAAGGCTTACATTTAGTTATCATCTATATGAGTTTTGCTTCATGTTATGCAGCCTAACATTAAAGTTTACATAGGGCTTTGCCATGGGGACGATGTCAGTGGCCATGCACATCCCTTCCTACCCCCTTTGCTAGAAGCATAGAAATAAATCAATCAATAGCCATCGTTGCCATAGAAATCGAAATCAATAGCCATCGTCCCCGCAACTTTTTAGCAAACCCTTCCTTTGCATGTGTGTATTCATATAAAAAATCTAAAACTATGTAAAATCTTTGATAAGCATGTCTTTGCCCCCACATGGTTATCATCCTGCCACTACCACTGGGGCACATGGTGAGCATGATCGTCGCCGTCGGTGGCCATATGGGGCGGGGAGGACTTGTACGGCGACCAAGGGTGGAGGAGGTGCATGGGTGGCCCCAGGGGGCGGAGCTAGCTCCCAGCGACCCGGAGCGGCTTCCCAGGCTGCTCCGGCCAGTCTCCATTAAACAATATTATGAGACCATGATTAGTACTACTAATTGCAGAGGCAAATACCGGGCAACATCACCATGCATAGACTTTGCCCCGGCTCCTTAAACGGGCTGGCTCCGCCACTGGGTGGCCAATGGCATGGCCTTTTTCTTCGTCGATGCTTCCTGAGTGTCTTGGTCGTCGTCATAGGCTTGCAGTTCCTATTCCCATCACCCGACGACATCGGAGGGCGGTCGGTCCGAATTGCCATGGCTCACGGACGGCGTAGTGGTCCCTTACCTGCGCTTTTGGGGGCCGAACGGCGGCTCAAGTGTCCCTACCGTCGAGATATGAGTAGTAGAAGGGGTGGCTGGGGGTGGGAACGGGAGGGGATATGAGCATCCATTCCACCGGCGAGTGGGGCGTCGAAGGGTGGCGGTCGCATCTGCATCTGTGACGGCGGAACAAGTGGAGACACACACCAGAGAGAGATAGAGACAAAGATAGAGACATAAGAAGAGAAAGAGGGGGGTTACGTTGCTTCTCAAATTTGGGCATAAGTGGGCAAATTTGAGTGGTAACTTCTCGAGTTTTGAGGTCCTAATTTTTTGGAGAAAAAGACTAGAAAACGGTTAACTTTGAAAAGGACAAAAAATAAAGTATTTAATGTGAAGGAGTATAGATGCTCTAAGATAGGTGGGTGAGTTGGTTGCATCGCCCATACTACTCCATCTGTCCCGTAATATAAGACATTATTAGAGCATCTCCAGCGCCGACCCTTAAATCTTTCACGCCCATCCAGACTGCACTACCCAGACCGCGAAAACCTTGCACTGCCCAGACCCAAACCAGAGACAAAAGTGGGGAGGTTTGCGGAAGTCCAGACTGATCCCAAGCCCGCTTCTGACCGCCCTACCCATCAAAAACCCTTCCTCTTCCCGTACACGCATCTCACCCGGCGCCAGCTGCCCACATTCATGCTGTTGTAGAGCGCGTCGCTTCGCATTGAAGGCCGCTCAGAGCGGACGCGACCTCCCATTGCCTCCACCATTGAAGTGGCTCGCCGACCAAACACGACTCCTTGCCACATTCATACGCCTCCATTAAACCTGCGTGGAAGTCGGGAAATCTACTCCGGCCACACGTCCGTTCATGAGCGGGCCGATATTAAACGCAACGTCGGTTGAGCTCCTCCCGTCCGCCCTTATTTAAATGAGGCCATACGCCGGGCAAGAATCACACCCCTCCGCTGCTCCCCCATCTCCTCCTTTACCACTCTTCTGATGGCTTCCGAAGAGCAGTTCTCTGGCATACAAGCCGGCTGGGTGGCCCGTCGAGCCAGTCGATACAAGCGAGGCAGCTCGCTGCTCCACCTCCCGCGCCTGACCCGACGGAGCAAGTTGCCGCCCCAAGCCACCATGTGGTTCAGCAACTCGCCGCTCCAGGCCAACTCGATGAGGAGTGATGAGTTGCTCCACATCAACACGGCGGGGAGCGCGGTGGCACGGGCATCGCTGCATCCAGTGCATGTGACCGCGCCATTCGCCGTCGACGCGCACATAGCCGCGCCATGCACGCAGAGAAAGAAGCCGGCTATGCGGATGTTGACGAGGTGACAGCCAACACGTCCACGCCCGCCGCCATGCATCATCGAGGAGAAGTAGAACACGGGACGCCGCCACCGCTTGTATCCCACGAAGGCCATCGCCGGAGACATGGCCGGTTCTCCTTTATCTCAGACCATCTTGGGCACCCGCCTAAACTCCACAGAAGCACCCTTCCCCTCCGCATGAAGCACCCTCTTTGCCGCTCCGATAAGCGGCGCAACTGGACATAGGAAAGATACGGGGGAGAATATACCTCCAGGGCTCCCGGCAGTCCGGTTAGCGGGCGGGGAAGACAAGTCGCGGCCCGGCCATAGACTAGTCTAGTGTATCCGTGTCGTGGGAGTGGAACTCCGGACGACTGTACATGTATACCTTTTTAGTTGAAAATTTGTCCAAAATATAACCGTATTCGTCCGGTTTGTATGAAATCCGTCATGTTTATATGAAATTCGGCCTTGTTTGCATGAATGTCATCTGGTTTATTAAAAATGAATTTGAAATGTGCACGACTAGTGTTGGATGACATCCTTCCGCATCCATGTCCGCGAGTAAATAAGGGAGGAAAGTTGCGGTTTGCCGTTAGAGATGCTCTTACATCCAATATACGGGAGTAACAAAATAGCAGCATGTGCAGTGAGTGACTGGTCACTATCCCACTTAATCGCAGGTAGGCTACCAAAGAACGCTACGCGGCTACGGAGTACTGGGCGTGATTAAGCAGTAGTTAGACGCGAATCGCAGATTCACAGCGCAGCCCAGAGTACCCAACCCTCCAAGGACGACGTAACTACCACTTCCACCGTACGCGCGCCCTGCCTTTTTAGCCACTCCACAAGCGATCCGATCCGAAGAGCAACGCTCAAAACAAGCATCGCCACACAAAACAGCGACCACCAAATCCCAAAACAAGCAAGAGACAGACAAGAAAGAAAACCAAAAATTCGATCATACAGACGCTCATCATGGAGGGAAATCCGCCACGTATGGTCGCGCTGTTGGCTGCGGCCGTGGTCACTACCATGCTGTCGCTGAGCTCGTGCTGCGCGTCGTCGGCCGGCGGGGGCGGCGGGCAGCTGCTGCACCCGGTGATACTCATCCCGGGCTCCGGCGGCAACCAGCTGGAGGCGCGGCTGACGGACGACTACAGGCCGTCCAGCCTGACATGCCGGCTGTGGCCGCTGGTGCGCGGGCGCGGCGGGTGGTTCCGCATGTGGTTCGAGCCGTCCGTCGTCGTCGCGCCCCTCACCCGCTGCTTCGCCGAGGGGATGATGCTCTACTACGACCGCGACGCCGACGACTACCGCAACGCGCCTGGCGTCCAGACCAGGGTCTCCGACTTGGGCTCCACCTCCACCCTCCGCTACCTCGACCCAACCCTCAAGTAATAATCGAGCTCGTCTTCTTCCTCCATCTGTTTACGTCAATGATGCAGGTGTCGCAACTAATGCAGCAATGGGCCAATGGCAATGAGCAAATGACGTGCCAAAATTATGTGCAGGCTCCTGACGGGGTACATGGACGTCCTGGCGAGCACGCTGGAGAAGGCCGGGTACGAGGAGGAGCGGGACCTCTTCGGCGCGCCCTACGACTTCCGCTACGGGCTGGCTGCGCCGGGGCACCCGTCACAGGTGGGCAGCGCCTACCTGGAGCGCCTCCGGCTACTGGTGGAGTCCGCGTGCGCGGCCAACGGCGGCAGGCCGGCGATCCTCATGGCGCACAGTCTCGGTGGGCTGTACGCGCTTCAGTTCCTGGCCCGCGCCGCGCCCGCCTGGCGCGCGGCGCACGTGAAGCGGCTAGTGACGCTGTCCGCGCCGTGGGGCGGCTCCGTGCAGGAGATGCTCACCTTCGCCTCCGGCAACACCCTCGGCGTGCCCTTCGTCGACCCCTCCCTCATCCACGACGAGCAGCGCAGCTTCGAGAGCAACCTCTGGCTGCTGCCCACGCCCAAGGTCTTCGGCAACACCACGCTCGTCGTCTCCCAGCGCCACAACCGGACCTACTCCGCCAAGAACGTCACGCAGTTCCTCCAGGACATCGGGTTCGCCGACGGGGTGGAGCCGTACCGGGCGCGGATACGGCCGCTCGGCGAGGTCCTGCCGGAGCCGGGCGTGCCGGTGACATGCCTTGTGGGCACCTACGTGGACACGGTGGAGAGCCTCGTGTTCGGGGACGAGGGGTTCGACGCGGGGCCCATCAATGTGGTGTATGGTGACGGCGACGGGACGGTGAACCTCGCCAGCCTCATGGGACCGATCAAGGCCTGGTCCGACTCGCCGGCGCAGGTCCTCGAGGTGGTGGAGCTGCCCAAGGTGTCGCACATGGGCATCCTCAAGGACAAGAGCGCCCTCGACCAGATCCTCAGGATTCTTGATTCCATCAACCTAAACGCCACGACCACGACCTATCAGTCTTATAAATAGGTTTGCAATAGGTTTTTCGTAGTTTTTTCCTTGGAAAAATGGAAAAAATGTTGTTGAGATTTGCTAGCTAGTGGCACTTGCCAGATGGGAGTAGAGATCAACCATATTCTTATTGACTTCAACAAGGGTTCAACTAAGAGGCATCTATTGTTGAGACGGAATAGGGCGCGGGGGGCATATTTTTTTTTTTTAGAAACGAAGGATTATCCCCGTCCTCTTCATCATAATGATGCATGCCATCATCTTATTAAGCAAATATGCGAAAAGTCTGCGATACGATACAAGCTCGCTCGGAGCTAAAAAGCAAAGTTAAGATGAAAGTTGTCATAATTGGCAAAAATAGGACGAGACCTAGGCCCATGTTTTTTAAACTCATCGGATTCTAGAAGTTTTTTTTTCAATTAAAAAATAAGTTAAAGTTTGAAAAGGCGTTTAAGAAGTTAAATTCAGTTAGAGATGCCCCTTAAGATAGTTACTCCCTCCTTCTCACAATATAAGATCATTTCTGACACTATAATAATGTAAAAAACGGTCTTACATTTTCAGTCGGAGGAAGTACTTTGTGTCTGTGCAATGGGGATTCGTTCTTTCCTTTCCCTGTTCCCTGTACTTGGACAAAATCTTGCATTTCCATTATGTGACTGACAAAAAGGGCACTAGCCCGGTTCGTAAGAAGCTGAATTCTGATTTGTCCACAGTGAGCTTGAATATCCTGGTTCACCCTTTCTCCGTGGCGTATATATGTACTGTTTTTTCATCTCTACATGTTAGTATATAGGAGTATTCCGGTCGAGAAAACATTCTCCTGTCGACGTCAACTAGTGAGTAGGCGAGCTTTCCTTTTCGAAAAGAAGGTGACATGCCAACCATTTTCACGTGACAATACCTTCCACGCATCCATATTGATTTGAGCAGCAGACAGCAGTACAGGTACGGCTACGTGCCCAGAGGCCCAAAGAAAGGAGAAGAGAGAGAGAGAGAGAGAGAGAGAGAGAGAGAGAGAGAGAGAGAGAGAGAGAGAGAATGTCCCTGAAGCTTCTCCGGGTGCGTACCGCCGGCCAATGCCACTTCTTGTCGCTGCTGCTGCTGCATCTCGTTCCTGTCCTCCTGCTCCTGCCGCCGTCACGCCCGGCGTCGGCGGCGGCGTTGACGGTGGTCACCCACCTGCCAGGATTCGATGGCCCTCTGCCTTTCAACCTCGAAACCGGGTAAGCTAGGTGCGTACCCCCACAACTAAGATTGGTTGAAATGGCGCCGGACTCATGGCCGGAGTGGCCGTGTGATGCAGGTACGTGGGCGTGGACGAGGAGACCGGGGCAGAACTCTTCTACTACTTCGTCGAGTCGGAGAGGAGCCCCGGCACCGACCCTCTGCTCCTGTGGCTCACCGGCGGGCCCCGCTGCTCGGTCATCATGGGCCTGGCCTTTGAAATTGGTCAGTTAATCGGTTTCCACTTTCTGACATGCGTACTAGTTGCTGCTCATATACATCTATCCGCCATTGTTTTGCACCGTAGGTCCTCTCAAGTTTGTGTTGGCACCGTATAGTGGCGGTTTGCCGGAGTTGATATATAACCCATATTCATGGACAAAGGTGAGATTATTGATGATCATTCATGTCGCTGAGATGTTCGTCGTAATCAATTTTCTTCTTGATCAGTTTTATGGTTTACTCACGATAATTCTCGATCAGATGGCAAACATACTCTTGTTGGATTCACCGGTCGGTTCAGGTTTCTCATACGCTCGTGATCCCAAAGGCTACGATGTTGGAGACTACTCATCATCTTCGCAAGTCCAAATATTGTTTATTGGCCGCTGATGCCGTACCGTCATACTGTTTTGCATGGAGAACTTCCAAGCGTTGATTATTGGCCGCTCTATGCATGGTTATGTAGTGGTTCACGGATCATCCGCAATACCTCTCAAATCCTTTCTACATTGGTGGAGATTCATATGCTGGAAAGGTGATTCCAGTTATTGTACAGGGCATTTCAGAAGGTAATTATTAGCTCTTTAGAGCATTGCACATCTATGCGCATTCCTGAAAGTATTATGACCAGTGGTTCGAAAGGAACTACAAAATCATATGTTTTTGTTCAAAATTTCGATTCATAAAGATCTGGATTTGATTCTAGAGATAAGTTCCTATGGCCCTCCTCCTCAACTCTTGACTGAGGCCACATTACTAACTTTATGTGAAGAAACATCAAAAATATGCTCCACACTGTAACCCTCCTCCAGTTTCCATTGGTGTTGCCTACATGGAAGCCACATCTTGATCGTCACAGCATCTTCCCTTTCCATTTGTTTTTATAAAGAAACTAACATTATTGAAACTTCTGGAAAATATTGCATATGATCTATAAGTTTTAATTTACAAAAGAGAAAAATAATTCATCCGGGCCAATGGTTCAAATCATTTTTCACAAATAGTTGATGAAAAATATATATTAAAATGGCACCCCAATTTTTGGCCAAAATTTCAAACCATTCTGAAACTGCAGAAAATCATACATAATTCTCTAAGCCATTTACTAAAATTTAAGCTCAGTTAGACAAAATTTTACAAAGATATATTGTTCAAGATTTATACCTTAAAGTTTGGATGAAATCCCAAACAATTTAGAAAATAAAAAAATGATAAAACTCGGTTGTTTGAATTTGGAACTGTTTGCACACTTTTTAGGATAAAGTAACATTTTATGTTGTTGCCTCAAATTCTAACATGGACAAAGGAGAGAGGGCTGATATCATGGTAATGATGTCTTGTCCGGCACATATGACAAAACCGGTAAAACCTGTTGGGGGTTACATTCAAAACATTTTTCTAGAGTTGTCATATGAACCGAGGAGGGTCATTTGGAATTTCACCAAGAGTTGAGGAGGTAATGTGGACTTACCTCTTGATTATAATATTCTCCAGGAATTGACCTGAGGCAGCAACCTGTCATCAATCTCAAGGCAAGTTATTAGCTATCCTTTGAACATTTACATCGGCAACCACAATATAATGCAAAAGAGTGCGAGACCATGCATTTATTCTGTTGCCATGTTAATGCAATTTTTTTAGGGATATATGGTTGGCAACCCTATAACAGATCCAAAGTTTGATGAAAATTACAAAATTCCAAGTTCTCATGGCTTTGGGATAATATCTGATCAAATATATGAGGTGATGCCACATTTGAACACTTCAACAATATCATGTGATAATTTTTTGCAGTATGCTTTGATCTAAGAAGTTGTAGCATGGTTTCCTTTTGTGAAGAGTGCGGTGAAGAATTGCAAAGGAGATTATGTTAACCCCGTGAATGAAATGTGTGTTGAAGTGTTGCATACTATCAATAATGTAAGATTCATGTATTGGTCTATTGTTATGAACTAGTATGGTATTGCCAACATCATCTAATGCACTTCCCTTCTATCACAGCTCATTTCTGAAATTTCAATTGAACACATCTTGTACAAAAAATGTGATGTTGTTGCGTCAAAGACCATAGACGGTGCTTCAAGAAGAAAGTTTTTGTTGGAAGAATCTACCCAGTTAAACAAGCCACCTACTCGTCCAACTGTAGATTGTTTTGTCAGTCTCTCTTCATCCATGGGGTGTCATTTGATATACGAATTGAATGTGAAAAATGTCACATGATGTTGTTCTCATAGCACAAACTTACCTAGAATTATTTTCTAAATTGCAAACATATGGTTACTATCTGGCTTACTTTTGGATGAACAACAACATGACTAGAAAAGCTCTTGGGATCAAGGAGGTACACACTATGTCTGTTGCATGAAACTTATTTCATAGAGTATGCATCCAAAGGTATCATTATGTAGTTTGCACTTCTTTAGATATAAAATTAGACATGGTAGGGTAAAAAATGTTGTAGAAGTAGAAAAAAGTAAAGAAAACCATCACCTTTTGAATCATGGACTTTGCGTCAACTCTATATTTACTCGTTTTTAAACATCTAAATACGCCAGACACTTTTATAACATCCATTGACATCAAGTGGTTTGCACTAACATGACATCCAATAAAGCTAGTGTCACTTGGGTGGTTGCGACATATATACAATACACACGTTTGCTAACAGTGGGAGGTGAAGGTGAGGGCAACCGGTTTAAAAGGAGAGGATTGGCAACTGAAAACTTTGTCCAAGCCTTTATTTTCATTTTGTTTTTCCGAGTGTACACAATTTATTAATTCTAAAGTGTATGGTTCTCTTTAGATGATTTCAAAGTTTTCATACCAAAACAGAACTAGGTGCAAAGTTGAGATTTTAAGTTGTCTTTTTAGCTTAATAGGTACCATGTAGGAGCACACCTGGAATTCTTTTTCCAATCCACATCATTTGGAACACTATTGATGAAAGTTAATTTGGCAATAGGGAACAACCAGTGACTGGATACAATGCAACATAGGGCCCCCCTACACATATGAGATACCGAGCAGTATACCATACCATCTCAACCTCACTACGAGAGGTTATCGTGCACTTGTGTACAGGTAAAAACAAGGCATGAGAAAAAGTTTACTTAGTCACATTGGCTCAAAATGTTCCTTCGCACCTCATAATTAAAACTACCCGTGAGCGCAGCGGAGACCATGATCTCGCGGCACCATTTCTTGGAACACAAGCATGGATAAGATCCTTGAACTTTTCCATCGTTGATGACTGGAGAGCATGGCATCTTAGTGGGCAGGCTGCTGGGTTAAGTCTTTCTACCTCCCTATTTCAAATATAAGAAAAACTTCATGGCACATACCTTGTGTGTTCGCTTTCTCCCCACTCTTATTGACATGGGATGCATCTTTTCTTTTTTGTAGATTTGCCATAGAATACATAAACAATATGACATTTGCCACAGTGAAGGTGATTTTGTTTTCCTTTCCAAATCATGTCCATGGGGAACCATACATGTTCTAACATGGTAAAGGTCATCATTCATTATTTGTACAGGGTGCTGGTCATACTGCTCCAGAGTACCGGCCTAAAGAATGTTTTGCCATGGCTCAAAGGTGGTTGGACAATGAGCCTCTCTGATGCATATACCCTGACCACTTTATTTTATGTATTAACACATATCATTTTTATGCATTTCTTCATCTACACATGAAAAGATGAACACAATAATGATTTTAAATGAACTTTATTTACTCTTCCTAGAAAGATTTAGTGTGGGAGAGAAAACAATCCATCAAGGCCAGATTTATCCGATCAACTTTGAATGTGAATTAAATGGGAGAATTGTGTTAGGGCATCTCCAACGGCGACCCTCAAACCTCCCGCATACATCCAGACAACATTGTTCGGACCGCGGAAGCCATCTAACGCAGGCATGTATCGGTCAGCGGCGCGGTCCTTGCCGGCGGGAGGGCTCCTACTCCGTTTTTAGGTGTTTTTTTGGTGTCTGTTCAGGGTTTGTGTCCTGCTCAGGAAGATGAGACGGCGGCGGCTACCTCAAGTTGGAATAAGGTTCTCCCCACCTAGCCTCCGTTATGATGGTGCGTCTAGCGCTATCGAAGGGCGCATGGAGATGTGTTTTTGGCGGATCTCACGGGATTCGGTTGGTGTTTGTCTTCGAAGGATCCATTTGGATCTGGTCTTCGTTCGTGTGTGTTCATGCGTCTTTAGATTGTATCCTTCCGATCTACACTTCTCTTCATCAGTGGTGGTTGCTGTTTAGGTGCGTTGGTCCTATTGGGCCTTAACACGACGACTTCCCAACTGTCTATTACAATAAGGTTTGCTCGGCTCCGGTGAGGGAGGGGCAATGACGGTGGTGTGTCTTCGGCTCGCTCCAGTGCTTGTAGTCGTCGCTAGGTGGTCTACGGTTCTGTTGGGGAACGTAGCATGCAATTTTAAAAAAAATTCCTACAATCACGCAAGATCTATCTAGGAGATGCATAGCAACGAGAGGGAAGAGTGTGTCCACGTACTCTCATAGACCGAAAGCGGAAGCATTAGCTTAACGCGGTTGATGTAGTCGAACGTCTTCGCGATCCAACCGATCAAGCACCGAACGTACGGCATCTCCGAGTTCTGCACACGTTCAGCTCGATGACGTCTCTCGAACTCTTGATCCAGCAAAGTGTCGATGGAGAGTTTCGTCAGCATGACGACGTGATGACGGTGATGGTGTTGTTGATGCAGTTGTCAGTTGGTGGTTAAATTTATGATCAAAGTTGAATCTCAGGAAACACGAGTGCACTATATTTTGAAATGGAGTATGATACGCCCTAAGTTCATCTTGACGTCCATTTGATGAACATTCATTCATTGTTGCTGGACTCATCAACGTGGAGCACGTCCGATTTGAACCGGCCAAATCCAAATGAATGACCAAGTGAGTCAGATCAAATCTCATTAAAATATATTGCAATCAATTCCGGCAGCAACACCGCGCGGCATCATCTAATAAAAATCAGTGAGTGCTACCATAAACTTGGATTGCTTCCGACGATCACAGAGTCTCGAACGCAGTAATACTGTTAAAATAACCGACCAACCCATAGGTCAATAGGTTATAGATAGCCTAGTCTTTCGGTCAAAACATTTCCAATGATCAAGAAGCAGCATGTCAAACTAATACACAGTTGATACCGGGATTTTAGACCAACTCATGTATGATATTCCCTCTATTCCAAAATAAGTGTCTTAACTTTAATACATATTTATACTAAATTTAGTATAAAATTGAGACATTTATTTTGAGATGGAGACGTCCTAAGTTCATCTTCCTTTTCTTTAAAGAATTGGCAGCTTGTACTGCCTATATATTAAAATACAGGAGTTGCATTACAGGAGTTGAAAATTCGGACGTGCCCAAAGTTCATCTTGACTTTCAGTAGATGAGCATTCATCGTGGCTGGACTCATCAACGCGACGTCCACATAGACGTGCCAGACAGAGCACGTCCGATTTGAACCGGCCAAACCCAACCGGAGTCCCGCACCGAAACGGATGACCAAGCGAGAGCGAGTCAGACCTCCCGTGCTCCGCAACCAGCCATCCACCCACGACGCGTCACGTCACTTCGCCCACAACGAGTTGCCGACCCCTTCATATATATAGCCCCAGCGACAAGCACAAGCACTGCAATTCGTACGACGTCTCCCAGGCGCTAAGAAACGGCAAGGCGTTGCCATTGATCAGATATGTCGGCGGCGGCGGCGAGCAGGGGCGTGCGCGCGCTGGCCATGCTGGGGCGGTGCGTGCGGGCGCCGTTCCGCGCGCTGGTCCGCGCGCGCGACCTCTACGTGAGCCAGATGGCGGCCTGCGTGGCGGGACGCGGGCCGGTGGGCATGGCGGCCGTGTCCCGGAGCCGGAGCCACGGGTTCCACTTCCACCACTCAGCGGGCGGCGGCGAAGACGACGCCGACGTGCGGGAGCTCATCAGGGCCGCCTCGCGCGCCGGACCGAAGCCGCCCAGGCCCGCCGGCGTCGGGCCGCGGAGCCAAAGCGTGGCCATCGGGAGGATCGACGAGGACCGCCCGTGCGATTTCGGGCTCGACGACGGCGCCGCGGCGCATGTGCTGGGCCCAAGGAGCAGGAGCTGCGCCGTCGGGTCCACGGCCAGGACCGCGCGCAGGCTCGGCGCTGTCGCGGCCGCTTAACGCGCGCCGACGGCATAGATGCCGGTGTGCTTGAATATAGTTGGCGGCCTCATGCGTCTAATTCTGAGTGCTACCCTCACTTGCTGCGTGTCAAGTAGTGAGAAACTATGGAGTTTTTATTCTTTTTCCAGCCTTGAGGATTATCAATAATATTTTAAGGCTGTCGGCTTTCTTGACCGTTGCCATTAAAGAACAGGTTGCGCCAACCTCGCTGGCCGGGCGGACATCTTCGGCGACTCTCTTTTCTCTCGGACTCCAGGCAGTGTATCCGGTTTTCTCCATTCAACGACGGTTTGATAGCGGCTGATTAGCCTTCTTTTGCTTAGCGCCAAGGTTTGTCTCGCGCAAGATGTTTTTTATTTTTTAAGGAATTCGCGCGCGAGACGTAGGGTGCACTCGCGTCAGCCATCTCCTTAAATGGGCCCGCCCAGTGCGCGGGAGGCCACTGTCTTGTTTTTTTTTCTTCTGGTTTTCTCACTATTTTGTATTTTTTGCTATTTTTAAATTTTGTTTCTACTTCCAAATATTCTAAACCTATATATTACAGAAAAATAATTATAAAATATTTGAAATACTCTTAACCAAGCATTTGAAAAATGTTAACTGTGTATATAGAAAATGTTTCTCATGTACGAAAAAAATACAATTTGTACGAAAAAAGTTGATCATGTAATTAAGACATGCTAATCAAGCATTTAAAAAAAATCAAGTATTTGAATAATGTTAATCAAGAATTTGAAAAATGTTAAATGTGTATCGAATTTTTTTTTCATTTATACAAACAATATATACAAAAGATACACGATGTGTATGAAAAAAACGTTGATCATGTATTTAAAAAAGTAAACATGTATAACAAAATGTTCCCGATGTATACAAATAATATACAACATACACGAAAAAGTGGAGATCAAAAAATATATTTATAAAAAGTTGATTATGTATTTAAAAATTGTTAAACATGTATACAAAAATGTTCCTGATGTATACAAAAAATGTATGTGGATTTTTTTAATTCCATTAAAAATATCACCGTGTATTGAAAAATGTTGAACATGTATTCAAAAGAATATTAATATTTTATCTTGAAAATCTTAAACATGTATTAGATATATACCAAGAATGTACAATGTGTATGAAAAAAGGTAAACACAAGAAAATATAAGTTTTCAAAAAATGTTTAATACTCCCTCCGTTAACAAATATAAGAGTGTTTAGATCACTACTTTAGTGATCTAAACGGTCTTATATTAGTTTACAGAGGTAGTATTTATTTACAAAATTCCAGCGTGTATATATAATATGTTTCTGATGTATACAAAAATTGTTGAATGGGTATTGGAAAAGGTTGACATGTGTATAACAGAAGGAAACCGATGAAAATCGATAAAGAAGAAATAAAAACAAATAAATGCAATAAGAACCGCCGCGTGCTCCAGCGCTCGACCTCTCGGCACTGTCCATCCACACGGGCGCCTCCAGCCCGGCGAACGTGGCGACGAGTTGCGGCACCAGGCCCCTAGCCAAGTCCAGGGAGGCAAGCGTGGTGCCGGCCCCGTTCGTTTTAGTGTTGCTACGCGGTGCTGGAGACGGGGACCACACAGTTGAAGTCCACCCTAGGCTTCAGCCAGCGGGTGAGCAGGTCTAAGGCCTTGCCCCACATCAGCAGCGGCGACACGATGCGGCCCCGCTTGGCCGGGTCTCGTTGGACGCTGTCGTGGAATTGTCACGTCAGATGTCCTCTTGCAAGGACTTAGTCATGGAGCCATCGCAACTAGGAAGCTTAAAGGGGTTAACGGGACAAGGGACACAAGAGGGCTTTTATACTAGTTCGGCCCCTTACGGTGAAGGTAAAGCCTACATCTAGTTGGGTTGGTATTGCTGAGCTTTCGATAACCAGGGAGCGAGATACGCTATGCCCGGCTCTCGATGAGATGTTTCTTGCCCTGAGCCGCCAGCGGGTCGTCCCCTTATATACACAGGTTTACGCCTTGCGGCCTATAGAGTCCCGGCCGGCTCATAAACAGTATCCGGCTCGGTGACTAGTTAATTCTACCTTATGATACAAGTCATGCTATTACGGCGGTTTACCACTACGGGCCTTAAGTCGCCTGTGGGCTTTAGACCCTTTATTGAACCGCCATCTTCATGCTTGGTCTTGGGCTTCTTCTGATGCATCCTTCTTTGCGTAACCCGGCCCCTCCATGGCGGCTCACACAAATTGTTATATCCCCGACATTAGGCCCTAGATTGATTTGAATCGGTTCATGTCAATCTTAAAATACCTTAAATGAAAAGCCTTCCGTCTTCTTGTTTGTGTAAAGGTTATAACCCACCATGACATCATCTTCTGGATCCGTGAAAACCCGCCGTGATGTCATCTTCCATTAAATTCCTATTTTATTCTGTCATATCTTTAACGGATCTTTGCTTTTACTGACTATCTCGAAAACCGAGGCGTCGGAGTCGTTGGATAATGATGCCTGGCCTCCTCGTTTCTCGCGCCTTCACGGTCATCCCTTCCTTATAAATAGGCATGACCTAGGTCTTTCCCATTCTCCCCTTTCGGTCGTCTTCCTCCTCTCACCGTTTCTCTGCCGCTCGAGCTCCGCCGCCGCCGCCGCCGCGGATCTCCTCGTCTTCTCCAACTCGGGCCGCTGCATCGACCTGACTTGACCAGAAAGACGCAACGAACTTCCGCTGCAACTCCGCAACTGTAAGTCTCTTTCCTCCTGTACCTCAGATCTGCATTAATACTTTTCGAGTTCGTCGGCGTTCATCACCGTCCGTCATGAACTCTTGATAGATTTCACCTCCGACGCCTTTTTCTGATCGTCAGATAGTGTAGAACTACTGCAGTGGCTGTTTCGCACCCATTTCGAATGCAAATAGATCCCTTTTCCTTTGTTCAGAGGCTTTCTTCGAGCGTATGAACTTATCTGCACTAGCTTTAGGTCTAGAAATTTTCTTTTCAGAACGGCCATTTGATCCAAAATAATAGCTGCAATTTGTGAAACCTGTTTGTTCCATACTTAGCCCAAAAACTGCATCTGTTAGATCTGTTTAACCACGGTAGTCCATGTAGCCGGTTTAAGAAGACAACACTGATTGTCAGCCTTGCTTGCTTCCAGCGACTTAAGATAACTTAACTGCTTCTGATACTCGTAGCGGCTTAAATATCAAAAACACAATTAGCCATATGTCATTAGGCCCCTTCTTAAGCCGCCATCTTGAATAAACTTTAAAAATGTTCTCCTCCGGGTTAAAGTTGAACCGGAAATTTTTATTTGGTCATAGGCTTCTACTTGCACAATGGCACCCAAGGCTCCCAAAGCTCCTGTGACCTGTAACTAGGTCAGGTCCATTGTTACCGAAAGCACCTTGTCTTAATTTGTGAAGACTGGCTATCTGCCCAAGAAGGAGGTCATGTCTTATCGTGCTCCTAACCCGTCAGAGGAGAAACCTCAACCCAAGGAAGGGGAAGTGGTCATTTTTACTGATCATATGAGCCGGGGCTTTGCTCCACCCGGTTCAAAATTCTTTAGGGATGTTCTACAATTTTTTGACCTTAGACCTCAAGACATCGGGCCCAATTCTGTGTCAAATATTTGCAACTTCCAGGTCTTCTACTGGGTGTACCTTGGAGAAGAACCCAACTTACTTTTGTTCAGAGAATTGTTTTACTTAAACCGGCAGAATGAACGTGCCAACGGACCCAGTCTGGAACTTGGCGGCATCTCAATCCAGCGGCGGAGAGACTGCCTTTTCCCATACGCTGAACCGCCAAGCCACCCAAAGGATTGGAACCAGACGTGGTTCTATTGCCAGGACACTTCTCTGGCTAATGAAAACCCGATGTCCGGCTTTCGCGCTCTGCATCTTGAATCCAACCACCCGCTGCCGGACAAGTTATCTGCTATTGAACGTCTGCCACTCGCCCCCACCATAAAGAAAATCAAGGCTCTCTTGGGGAATGGCTTAGACGGCGTTGACTTAGTCCGGGTCTGGATCTCCTGGTGGGTGATTCCATTAAGCCGCCGTCCCGGCTTAATGTGCACTTATTCAGGTGAAAAGGATGACCTGCTGCGTCATAGTCCTGATGACCTTCCTGATGACATGGTTGAAGCTATGACCCAATCTCTATTGAAGGAGGGCTCAGTAGTTAGTAATGCCTTCGGCTTACTTCCATTCTGCAAGAATAACCCGGCTCCTGCAGTAAGTCATCAACCTCAACAATTATACCTTTATCGTGGAATGCCTTGCTTTTACTCATAGCCTTTTAACATTATTCATAGGCAAATGACGACTTCTGGAAGGTCAAATATGACCATGAGGCTGCCAAACGAGCCAGAGCGGCCAAGAGAGCCGAGAGAAAGGCTGCCAAAACAGGGACCCAACGGAAGAAGAAGCCAAGTACTTCTGACTTACTTAAGCTGGATGACACCACCGACGATGAAGAAGAGGTAATCCTTAACTCCCCTGACTCCTTTACCATTACCTTACTGACATTAATTCCTTTCAGGAGGACACGGGAAACGGCCAAGCAGTTGAGGAAGAGGTAACTATAATTTCCTCCGACTCCGAGCCTTTGCCGCGGCGGAAAATCCAAAGAGTGACCCGGAAAGTAAGATTTTCACATCCTTTAGCTTACCAAGATCCTCAATTTCTTTTGAAGCGACAGATTTATGAGAGCCGGAGGCAGACCCGGACCAGCAAAGACGCGGAGCTCTCCTCCGGCTTACCTAATGTAACAAGGAAGCGCCGTGCTGAGGTTATCTCTGGCTTACGCTCTTCTTTACCTTTGGCGGGTTTAATTCGTCAACCCCTTAATTCATCTGACTCAAACTATCAGGACACTTCACCTACCTCTGGAGAATCCATGCAATCCAACATGCCGGCTTTCAAAACTGCTCCAGGGTAATGTCAACTTATTTATCTTCATGCTTACCTTACTCATGTTTTTGTACTAACCTTTCCGATTTACTCATAGCGTACAAGTGAAGCCCAGCAAGAGGACGAAGAAAAATAAGCCGGCCAAAGATCCTGTCACGATTGAACCGGAGCTTGGCACAGCTGCTCCTGACACCTCCACACATGAGCCGCCGTCTGAACCGGCTTATGACGTTCCGGCACCAACTTCTGATCCGCCCGCTGAACAAACTCTTGAGGGATCTGATAACCCGGAGAATCCTGGCCCGACCAAGATAGTTGATCCGGAATTTGAGATTCTTAAGACTCAGTTTGTTGAACCGGGACGGCCCACTATTCTTGCCAAGTGCTCTGCCAAGGAGGAATTTTGGAGCGCCAAAAGGCCAAGCTGGACGTCACTGACTACACTCATCTGAGCATTGGAGAGATTGTCTCTAGTTACATAAGCCAAGTGCACAGCGGCAATTCTTCTCTAACATGAGGACTGCAGAGACGGCATCCATCTTGTCAGACGAATATATTATCTCCTTGACCCGGCGCACCCAATGAGTGGTAGATTCACCCTCCTCCTGCTTACAATTAGTTAAATCCACAATCGACATAGATTGCTTGCAAGTGTCCTTGAAGTTCTGAATGAACCGGGCCTTTAACTCCGCCCATGAGCTAATAGAATTGGGCGGTAAATCCTTTAACCACGTTCAGGCCATTCCATCCAACATCATGGTGAAGTACTTAGCCATTGCCGCGTCACTGACCTCCAACAGTTCCATGGCCATCTCATAGCTTTCGATCCATGCCCCGGGCTGTAAGTCGGCTATATAATTTGGCACCTTGCAGGGTCCCTTGAAATCCTTAGGTAAACGCACATTGCGCAAAGCCGGCAGCAAACAAGGAACGCCGCCGGTTCTGGTGGCCACTCCTGCCTCAACAGAAGTCGTCGGGTAATCTGGGAAGTCTTGATGAGCCGTCAGCTGAGCCGCCAGCTGAGCCACCCGTTCGTCCTCTTGACGTATCCGGTCCTGCACCGGGTTAAAACCGACGGGCTGGTTACGGCGCTGGGCATTGCTTGACAAAGCCTCCGACTCCATATGCCTGCTATAACTCGGACTCCGGCTTGACAAAGCCTCTGACCTCCGTTTGTGCAGCAGCGCGCATGGAGGGGGTGAGGATCTGATTCTGTAGGAGATATGCCCTAGAGGCAGTAATAATAGTTATTTTGTATCTCCAAAGTTTGTAATGAATGTTTAGCTTCCATGCTATAACTGCAATGATTCTCGAGTCTGCAATATCCACGAGGCTCGGAGGGAAACTCATGTGCACGTGTGGTATACTAAACGGTAAAATATATTCCTAGTCTTGCCTCTAAGACTGGCTCATGTATTGCATGATGATCCTGTTTTCCTGATCATGGGCATGTCTATGCTGGCAATTCTGAGGGCGCGATGTTGGTAGAATACTTGTGTTGAATCGACCCAAATTGATGTTATGCTATGAGATTCTTTTCGTCACAAGTTTATGGTTAATAACACAGAGATAGTTAATGTTTGCATAATTCCTTAGACCATGAGAGTATCGAGTTCCTTTGTACTTGCTTCGTGAACTTTGGGGTTTGTTAAACGTCATCCGTAACTGGGTGGCTATTACAGCAGCTTACGGGTTCACGGAAAAGTATGGCATGTAACGAGATAGCTCAAGATTGGGATTTGCTCCTCCGACGATGGAGAGATATTCTCGGGCCCTCTCGGTGTTACAGTATACATAATCGTCTGGCCAGACACCTTGTGATTTGATCACTGGGATGCCGGAACACGGAAACGAGAAAAGAGAACAGAACCGGTAACGAGGTAACTTGCATGGTGGACAAATTGTTCGTCCACGGGGATGCAATAAATCTCACCTCGGGTGTTTGTGACATATCGTGAAGCAACAGGAATAGCTCACTGCAACTGGAGGTTCACTCGAATATTTATTCGTGTGGGTATAGGGGTCAATATGGGTGTCCACGGCTCCGATGTTGATCATTGATCGGAAGGGGTTCCGGGTCATGTCTATACTTCACCGAACCTATAGGGTCACACGCTTAAGGGTCATCTATCTACTGAATACTAGACAGGGAGTCTAAGAGAAAATCACCGAAAAAGTTTCGGACACCGTTAAAGTTTCGGACAGCAGAAAAGTTCCGCAGAGAGAGCTCATCGAATGAGTTTTGGTGAAACCGAAAAGTTGTTTCGGGATATACTATTAAGTCAAATTGGTTTCGGCACATGCCTGATAATTCTTGGAGGGTGCCAGAATCATTCTGGAAACTTCTTGGAATTTTCTGGGATGAAAACAGGAAATGTTCCGGAGCTGCCGGAGCCACTTCAGATGCGTTTCGCAAATGAAAATCGCTAAACCAGAGTTGTTTCGGAACGCATTGAAAATTATTTTAGTGGGTACTGGAAATGTTCTAAGCCCACATAAATATTTTCATTTCGAACGGACACTGAAAAATGTCGTCGTGAATAGTGAAAATCAGCTTTATGGATATGTTTTGGAAAGCCACCTTTTAGGGCTTTTGTGAAAAGGCTTCTAGAAGGGCTTGGGGGCCAAGGAAGCCCCTCATGGGGGGCCCCCAAGGGTTTGGACGGCCGAACATGGTGGTGCTCCATGGAGCTCCACATGGCCTCCCATTTTGCCCATAACACCCTCATGTGTGACCTAATGCATGGGAGTTTCTGGTAATTTGTGGAGGCACCCTACCCCTTGGTTTTCCTATAAATAGGGGGGGTGAGGGGGCTGCCCAAAGACCATCCCTTGATCTCATACACATGCCATGACTTGTCTGGCTTCTCTCTCCCTCCCAGCGAAATAGTTTCGTAGAGTCGAATGGCTGTCTGGGTTCCACAGGAACTAGTTCTCGACGGCGAAGCCCTGCCGGATAGCTGACACCGTATGTGTGCAACCCTGTAGAGAGATTGTAGTTTCGATCTTTTGCCCGAGGGGCTGTTCGAGTATCCTCCCGAAGGGCTGTCCGAGTTACCGTCCGAGTTTCGAGGATCCTCCCGAAGGGTTGTCCGAGTTACCGTCCGAGTTTCGAGGATCCTCCTGAAGGGCTGTCCGCGACATCGTCCGGGGATTTTCCGACCACCTCCCGAAGGGCTGTCCGGAGAGGGAGTACATCCTCGCGGTTGGGAGGTTGTAAATACTAGCTGCGGGGATCTGCACCGACGATCTCCACCGACTCTTCTTCCGCTGCGCTTCGAGTCGGTACGGATCATATCAAACCTTGTATGCAGTCTCCATAGTGGTCCTGGATATGCTCGCTATACCGAAATTTTTGTTTTCTGTCGCGTTCCCCTACAGTGGCATCAAGAGTCGTGCTATGCGTAGATGCAGGTTTCGATTTAGAATACATGGAGATGTATGGGTATTGCATAAAATAATTAGGTAGTAGATGAGATCTATTGCTGAAAATTATTTATGCGGGTGACACATGAAATCTGTTACCCGATGTTCTTGTTGCTTCCCTAAAATTTGCGTTTGCTCAATCTCGAGACAGCATGGTGGAATTTGACAAAGTTCTGGCAATTCATGATCCTGATTGATCATGGAAGTGCTATCAGTTCTTTGGGTTCTTCCGTAGTCAAAAGAAAGATGAAATTCGCAGATGAAAGGGCATTGCAGATATGATCTGCACGGGGGTCATGCGTATGACGAAGTTTAGTATGGGGATTGAGATTTAATTATGTCATGTTTCATACACCCCGAGATGTTAATCTAGCAACTTGAATAATCATACTTGATGATAAAACGTTGGTAGCTGCGGTTTAAGTCAAAACCTTAGAAGCCACGTAAAATAAAATTTTGCATAAGCCGATTAGAGGCGTCTAACTTGGTTTTGCAGGATGTGCATGTGATGTGGTATAAAAATGCTCATATTCAATTTGATTGTGTATGAGATGACTATATGATGTAATTAACATGACCTACGTGTCATGATTCCGCATGATGGCTGGAGCCATATGATTGCACTTTAATGACCTGCGTGTCAACCTTAAGTAATGCATTTATTTTATCCGCTATGGAGATAGCGATATTATCTAGTGCATCGACAAGGTGGTGGTAATCTTCGTGAAGGTGAACACCGACGTGAATGCCGAAGACGAAGAAATACTTAACTTCTCCGTCAGAAGAGGCTATACAATATCATGCTATTATGAATTGCCTGAGATGTTTATCCCTCTTGATACACCCTTCTTGATTGCGCGGTAGTCGCTTTTATTAGGATGATATCTCAAACTTAAAATATCGAAGTAGTTAGTGTTCACCCAAGTGTAGCACCGTCTGAATTTCGTATCTTTTCGGGGTGCGCCATGTACACATGAGCACGAACGAATCGAGAGGAATGAGGCGGGTGAGGTCAGACCTCGCGGCAAGATCACTTGGTTGTCTTTGACGTTCAGGCGGGAGAGTCCTAAGCTCGGAACACGCCCACCGAAAGATGAACAAGAATCACATAGAGATGTGATCGGCAAGTTGGCCTACCGATTGAAATTCGTGTCATCAGTGATGAACCCGTCAATGGCATCGAATAGAAATATGGATCTTGAATCACCCTAAATCAATTATGAGAGATATTGATTTGAGTGGGAGCGCACTTTAGAATAATTTTTTTATTCACTAGTGCAAATTTCATTATAAACAAAGTCTAAGTGAAACTTGTATTTTCCATTGTAGATCAAATGGCTCGCAACACCGCGTTCAACTTAGACCTGATGTTAGAGAAAGAGAAGTTAGCTACGACTGGAAACAACTATGCGGACTGGGTCCGTAACCTGAGGATTGTCCTCGGGAGCGCTAAGAAATTGTACATGCTTGAAACTGCTCTTCCAGCTAAACCGGCGGCAGAGGCCCCAGAAGATGAACAAACTGTCTCGGCCACTAAGGATGATGATCACAACTTAGTGCAGTGCCTCATGCTAGCTTGCTTGAGTCCAGGGCTTCAAAAACGTTTTGAATTCCATAAACCCTGTGATATGATCCCGGAATTGGATGCTCTGTACAAGGAAACCGCAAAGTCTGAACGATTTGATATCATGAAGGCTTTGATGGAATGCAAGATGGCTGAGGGTAGTTCAGTTGGTGAACACGTGGTCAAAATGATTGGCTATTCTGAAAGGCTTAAAGCCCTAGAATTTCCACCTCCACCTGGCCATATGATGGACATGTTGCTTTCTTCACCCCCCCATCTTACGATGGTTTTGTCATGAACTACAACATGACAGGGATGGAGAAGACACCGGAAGAGGTGCTCGCCATGCTGAAAACTACAAAAGGAGGACTGCGGAAAAATCGCAAGCAAGTGTTGCTTGTGAATAAAACCGCTAGTTTCAAAAAGAAAGGCAAGCCAAAGAAGGTCAAGGGCGTCGGTAAGACCGGCTCCCAAAGAAACTCTAAGGGCGGAGCCAAGAATGAAACTGAGTGCTTCTACTGCAAGGGCACAGGACACTGGAAGAGAAACTGCAAGAAGTATCTGGAAGATAAGAAGACCAGGAAAACCGGAAAAGGTATAATTGTTATACAAGTTAATGTCATTGACGTTTTTCTTGCTAGCGAAAATTCTAAGTCTTGGGTATTTGATACCGGATCGGTTGCTCACATTTGCAACTCGATACAGGGGCTTCAGAAGGTGCGCAAGCTGGCAAAGAATGAAGTCGTGATGCGTGTCGGGAGCGGCGCTGGGATCGCCGCTCAAGCCGTCGGCATTATGCCTCTACGTCTCCCTTCAGGATTTATTTTAGAACTAAGTAACTGTTATTTTGTTCCACTATTGTGTAGAAACATTATCTTCAGATCATGTTTAGTACACGATGGGTATTCGTACAAGTCTGAGAACAATGGTTGTTCACTTTATTGTAAGGATATGTTTTATGGATTTGCACCCATTGTTGGGGGCCTTTTCATACTAAATGTTGAATGTGGAAATGATGTCTTTAACGTGAATGCTAAACGCCTTAAGAAGGCTGATACCACCACCACTTTCATGTGGCACTGTCGGCTTGGCCACATCGGAAAGAAACGCATGCAAAAACTCCATAAAGATGGAGTTTTAACGTCCTTTGATTTTGAGTCATTTGACACATGTGAAGCTTGCCTAATGGGGAAAATGACCAAGACGCCGTTCATGGGTCATCCTGAACGGGCGGGTGAATTATTGGAAATAATACATAGTGATGTATGTGGTCCAATGAACACAGGCGCACGGGGTGGCTATTTCTACTTCGTGACTTTTACTGATGATTTGACTAGGTATGTCTATATATACTTAATGAATCATAAGTCGGAAACCTTTGAAAAGTTCAAAGAATTTCAGACTGAGGTAGAAAATCATCATAACAAAAAGATTAAGTTTCTGCGGTCTGATCGCGGAGGCGAATATCTTAGTCATGAGTTTGGCCAACATCTTAGTTACCGTGGAATCGTTTCACAGCTTGCGCCTCCCGGAACTCCACAAAGAAATGGAGTATCGGAATGACGTAACCGAACCTTGTTGGACATGTAAGGTCGATGATGTCTCTTACAAATCTTCCGATATCTTTTTGGGGTCACGCACTGGAAACTGCTGCTCACACACTTAACAGAGCACCGTCTAAATCAGTTGAGACGACACCATACGAGTTATGAAATGGGAAGAAACCCGGTTTGTCGCATCTCAGGATTTGGGGCTGTGAGGTATATGTAAAACGTTTACAACCTAACAAACTAGATCCCGGATCAGACAAATGTTACTTTGTAGGTTATCCCAAGGAAACCGTTGGGTATTCCTTCTACCACCCGTCCGATAACAAAGTGTTTGTTGCCAGAAATGGACAATTTCTTGAGAAAGAGTTTCTCGCCAAAGAATTAAGTGGGAGGACAGTACAACTTGATGAGATTAGTGAATCTTCGGCAACAGTTGATATGGCTAAGGAACCGGAAGAAATTCCGCTAATTATCCCTGCAACTGAGCCGGAAGTTGTCGCATATGATGCAGAGACTTTAGACAATGTTGTAACTGAACCGCGCAGATCAGGTAGGGCTATCCAGCCACCTGAGTGGTTTCATAATGAAATCTTCATTCTTGAAGACGATGAACCTGCGCACTACAAGGAAGCGATGGCGGGGCCCAGCTCAAAGGAATGGCACAAGGCCATGAAATCCGAAATGGAATCCATGTACGAAAACCAAGTCTGGAACTTGGAAGAACTTCCTGAAGGCGTAAAGCCGATTGGTTGTAAATGGATTTTCAAAAGGAAGACAGACGTGGATGGTAACATTACTATCCACAAAGCTAAACTTGTCGCGAAAGGGTTCACACAAGTTCCAGGAGTGGACAACGACGAGACTTTCTCGCACGTAGCTATGCTTAGGTCTGTTCGGATATTACTAGCAATTGCTGCTTATTTTGATTATGAAATATGGCAGATGGATGTCAAAATGGCTTTCCTAAATGGAAACCTCAAAGAGGATGTATACATGATACGGCCAGAAGGTTTTGTCGTTCATAAGGATGTTGGAAAGGTATGCAAACTTCAGAAAGCCATTTATGGTCTGAAGCGAGCGTCAAGGCGCTGGAACATTCGTTATGATGAAGTGGTCAAAGAATTTGGCTTCATCAGGAATGACGAAGAATCTTGTGTTTACAAGAAGTTTAGTGGGAGTGCAAAAGCATTTCTAATCTTGTATGTGGATGACATATTATTGATTGGAAATGATGTGAATTTTCTTAGCGAAATAAAAGACTCATTGAAGAAAAGTTTTTCAAGGAAAGACTTAGGCGAAGCGGCATATGTATTAGGCATCAGAATCTATAGAGATAGATCAAAACGCCTGATAGCGCTTAGCCAAAGCACGTACATTGACAAGGTGTTGAAAAGGTTCAACATGGAGAACTCCAAGAAGGGCCTTCTCCCCATGTCACCTGGCACAGTGCTTTGCAAGAATCAGTGTCCTCGGACTCTCGATGAGCGAGTGCAAATGAATGATGTTCCATATGCCTCGGCAGTTGGTTCTATTATGTATGCCATGCTATGTACAAGACCAGACGTTTCCTATGCGCTAAGTGTTAGAAGCCGGTACCAAAGTGATCCAGGATTGGAACACTAGGCTGCAGTCAAGGGTATTCTTAAGTACCTCAGAAGGACCAAGGATTTACTCCTTGTGTACGGAGGTGATGAAGAGCTCATTGTAAGTGGTTACACTGATGCAGGCTTCATGACTGACCCAGATGACTTCAAATCTCAATCAGGCTATGTTTTCATATTGAACGGTGGCGCAGTTGATTGGAAAAGTTCCAAACAAAAGACTGTGGCAGATTCTACGACGGAGGCGGAATATGTTGCTGCTTCAGAAGCCTCCAAGGAGGCGGTATGGATCAAGCAATTTCTTGAAGACCTTGGTGTGGTTCCTAGTGCCCAGGACCCGGTGGAGATCTATTGTGATAATAGTGGCGCCGTGGCTCAGGCAAGGGAGCCAAGTTCGCACCATAAGACAAGACATATTGAACGCAAATATAAACTCATTCGACATCATGTCAAAGCGGGTTTAGTGAAAGTACGCAAAGTTCACACGGATCTGAACGTGGCAGACCCGATGACAAAGCCTCTACCACGAGCAAAGCATGAGCAACACCGGATAGCCATTGATGTTAGGGAAGCCATGTAACTGGATTATGACTCTAGTGCAAGTGGGAGTCTGTAGGAGATATGCCCTAGAGGCAGTAATAACAGTTATTTTGTATCTCCAAAGTTTGTAATGAATGTTTAGTTTCCATGCTATAACTGCAATGATTCTCGAGTCTGCAATATCCACGAGGCTCGGAGGGAAACTCATGTGCACGTGTGGTATACTAAATGGTAAAATATATTCCTAGTCTTGCCTCTAAGACTGGCTCATGTATTGCATGATGATCCTGTTTTCCTGATCATGGGCATGTCTATGCTGGCAATTCTGAGGGTGCGATGTTGGTAGAACACTTGTGTTGAATCGACCCAAATTGATGTTATGCTATGAGATTCTTTTCGTCACAAGTTTATGGTTAATAACACAGAGATAGTTAATGTTTGCATAATTCCTTAGACCATGAGAGTATCGAGTTCCTTTGTACTTGCTTCGTGAACTTCGGGGTTTGTTAAACGTCATCCGTAACTGGGTGGCTATTACGGCGGCTTACGGGTTCACGGAAAAGTATGGCATGTAACGAGATAGCACAAGATTGGGATTTTCTCCTCCGAATATGGAGAGATATTCTCAGGCCTTCTCGGTGTTACAGTATCCATAATCGTCTGGCCAGACACCTTGTGATTTGATTACTGGGATGCCGAAACACGGAAACGAGAAAAGAGAATAGAACCGGTAACGAGGTAACTTGCATGGTGGAAAAATTGTTCGTCCACGGGGATGCAATAAATCTCACCTCGGGTGTTTGTGACATATCGTGAAGCAACAGGAATAGCTCACTGCAACTGGAGGTTTGCTACCTCTTGAGCTTGCGTTGGTTTTCCCCGAAGAGGAGAGGATGATGCAGCAGAGTAGCGTAAGTATTTCCCTCAGTTTTTGAGAACCAAGGTATCACTCCAGTAGGAGGCCACGCTCAAGTCCCTCGTACCTGCACAAAACGATAGCTACTCACAACCAACGCGATTAGGGGTTGTCAATCCCTTCACGGTCACTTACGAGAGTGAGATCTGATAGAGATAATATTTTTGGTATTTTTGGTATAGAGATGCAAAGTGAAAAGTAAAAAAGCAAAGTAAAAGCAAAGCAAGATTAAAGTGATGGAGATTGATATGATGAGAATAGACCCGGGGGCCATAGGTTTCACTAGTGGCTTCTCTCAAGAGCATAAGTATTCTACGGTGGGTGAACAAATTACTGTTGAGCAATTGACAGAATTGAGCATAGTTATGAGAATATCTAGGCATGATCATGTATATAGGCATCATGTCCGTGACAAGTAGATCGAAACGATTCTGCATCTACTACTATTACTCCACTCATCAACCGCTATCCAGCATGCATCTAGAGTATTAAGTTAAAAACAGAGTAACGCTTTAAGCAAGATGACATGATGTAGAGAGATAAATTCATGCAATATGAAATAAACCCATCTTGTTATCCTCGATGGCAACGATACAATACGTGCCTTGCTGCCCCTTCTGTCACTGGGAAAGGACACCGCAAGATCGAACCCAAAGCTAAGCACTTCTCCCATGGCAAGAACTACCAATCTAGTTGGCCAAACCAAACGGATAATTCGAAGAGACTTGCAAAGATAACCAATCATACATAAAAGAATTCAGAGAAGATTCAAATATTATTCATAGATAGACTTGATCATAAACCCACAATTCATTGGTCTCAACAAACACACCGCAAAAAGAAGAAGATTACATCGAATAGATCTCCACAAGAGAGGGGGAGAACTTTGTATTGAGATCCAAAAAGAGAGAAGAAGCCATCTAGCTAATAACTATGGACCCGAAGGTCTGAGGTAAACTACTCACGCTTCATCGGAGAGGCTATGATGATGTAGAAGCCCTCCGTGATGACGGCCCTCTCCGGCGGAGCTTCGGAACAGGCCTCAAGATGGGATCTCATGGATACAGAAAGTCGCGGCAGTGGAATTAGGTTTTTGGATCCGTATCTGTTTGTTTGGGGGTACGTGGGTATATATAGGAGGAAGAAGTATGTCGGTGGAGCTTCGGTGGGCCCACGAGGGTGGGGGCGCGCCTGGGGGTGTAGGGCGCGCCCCCTACCTTGTGCCCACCTCGAAGCTTCCTTGGTGTAGGGTCCAAGTCTCTTGGGTCATATTTGGGAAGAAAATCATGTTCCAGAAAGGATTATTCTGTTTGGACTCCGTTTGATATTCTGTTTCTTCAAAACACTGAAATAGGCAAAAAAAACAGCAATTCTGGGATGGGCCTCCGGTTAATAGGTTAGTCCCAAAAAAATATAAAAGTGGAAAATAAAGCCCAATATAGTCCAGAACAGTAGATAATATAGCATGGAGCAATCAAAAATTATAGATACATTGGAGACGTATCAGGCATCCCCAAGCTTAATTCCTACTCGTTCTCGAGTAGGTAAATGATTAAAAGAGAATTTTTGATGCGGAGTGCTAGTTGGCATAATTTCAATGCAAAATGTCTTAATTGTGGTATGAATATTCAGATTAGAAAGATTCAAGACAAAAGTTCATATTGACATAAAGAATAATAATACTTCAAGCATACTAATAAAGCAATTATGTCTTCTCAAAATAACATGGCCAAAGAAAGTTATCCCTACAAAATCATATAGTCTGGCTATGCTCTATCTTCACCACACAAAGTATTTAAATCATGCACAACCCCAATGACAAGCCAAGCAATTGTTTCATACTCTTAACTTTTTCAAAACTTTTTCAATCTTCACGCAATACATGAGCGTGAGCCATGGACATAGCACTTATAGGTGGAATAGAATGGTGGTTGTGGAGAAGACCAAAAAGAGGGGAAGATAGTCTCACATCAACTAGGCGTATCAACGGGCTATGGAGATGCCCATCAATAGATATCAATGTGAGTGAGTAGGGATTGCCATGCAACGGATGCACTAGAGCTATAAATATATGGAATCTCATCAAAAGAAACTAAGTGGGTGTGCATCCAACTCGCTTGCTCACGAAGACCTAGGGCAATTTTGAGGAAGCCCATCATTGGAATATACAAGCCAGGTTCTATAATGAAAAATTCCCACTAGTATATGAAAGTGACATAATGAGAGACTCTCTATCATGAAGATCATGGTGCTACTTTGAAGCACAAGTGTGGTAAAAGGATAGTAACATTGTCCCTTCTCTCTTTTTCTCTCATTTTTTTATTTGGGCCTTTCCTTTTTTATGGCCTCTTTTCTCTTCTTATTTTTTGTCCGGAGTCTCATCCCGACTTATGGGGGAATCATAGTCTCCATCATTCTTTCCTCACTTGGGACAATGCTCTAAAAAATGATGATCATCACACTTTTGTTTTTTTCTTACAACTCAACAATTACAACTCGATACTTAGAACAAATATGACTCTATATGAATGCCTCGGGCGGTGTACCGGGATATGCAATGAATCAAGAGTGGCATGTATGAAATAATTATGAACGGTGGCTTTGCCACAAATACGATGTCAACTACATGATCATGCTAGCAATATGACAATGATGGAGCGTGTCATAATAAACGGAACGGTGGAAAGTTGCATGGCAATATATCTCGGAATGGCTATGGAAAAGCCATGATAGGTAGGTATGGTGGCTGTTTTGAGGAAGGTATATGGTGGGTGTAAGATACCGGCGAAAGGTGCACGGTATTAGAGAGGCTAGCAATGGTGGAAGGATGGGAAAAAGTGCATATAATCCATGGACTCAACATTAGTCATAAAGAACTCATATACTTATTGCAAAAATCTAGAAGCTATCAAACCAAAGTATTACGCGCATGCTCCTAGGGGGATAGATTGGTAGGAAAAGACCATCGCTCGTCCCCGACCGCCACTCATAAGGAAGACAATCAATAAATAAATCGTGCTCCGACTTCATCACATAACGGTTCACCATACGTGCATGCTACGGGAATCACAAACTTTAACACAGGTATTCTTTAAATTCACAACTACTAAACTAGCATGACTCTAATATTATCACCTCCATATCTCAAAACAATTATCATGCTTCAATCCTCTCTTAGTATTCAACGCACTAAAAAAGAAAATTTCACAAATCTTGAACACCAAGCATATTATTATTAAGCAAATTACCATGCAATTAAGACTCTCAAAATAATTTAAGTGAAGCATGAGAGATCAATAGTTTCTTTAAAACAAACCACCACCGTGCTCTGAAAGATCTAAGTGAAGCACATAGAGCAAAATTATAACGCTCAAAAGATATAAGTGAAGCACATAGAGCAAAACTACATAGCTCAAAAGATATAAGTGAAGCACATAGAGTATTCTATCAAATTCCAATTCATGTATGGCTCTCTCAAAAGGTGTGTACAGCAAGGATGATTGTGGCACAGTAACAAACAAATACACAAATAATACAAGACGCTCCAAGAAAAACACATATCATGTTGGTGAATAAAAATATAGCTCCAAGTAAATTACCGATGGAAGTGGACGAAAGAGGGGATGCCTTCCGGGGCATCCCCAAGCTTTGACTTTTTGGTGTCCTTGGATTATCTTGGGGGTGCCATGGGCATCCCCAAGCTTAGTCTCTTTCCACTCCTTGTTCCATAATCCATCAAAAGAATTCACCCAAAACTTGAAAACTTCACAACACAAAACTCAATAGAAATCTCGTGAGCTCCGTTAGAGAAACAAAACAAAAGACCACTTAAAAGTACTGTAATGAACTCATTCTTTATTTATATTGGTGTTAAACCTACTGTATTCCAACTTCTCTATGGATTATAAACTATTTTACTAACCATAGATTCATCAAAATAAGCAAACAACACACGAAAAACAGAATCTGTCAAAAACAGAACAGTCTGTACTAATCTGTAACTAACGCAAACTTCTGGAACTACAAAAAATCTACCAAAATTGGAAGACCTAGACAATTTGTTTATCGATCAGCAGCAGTTGAAATAAGTATTTTATCACGTTCTGATGATTTTTAATAATTCGGGCACTGAACGCAAAGTTTCTGGAAATTACAGCAAGATCAAATAACTATCATCCAAGAAGATCCAATAGGTCTAACTTGGCACAAACACTAATTAAAACACAAAACCACATCCAAACAGAAGGTAGATGGGTTATTTATTACTAAGAAGCAAGGAAAAACATTGTGTTGTCTCCCAACAAGCGCTTTTCTTTAAAGCCTTTTTAGCTAGGCATTGAGATTTCAATGATGCTCACAAGAAAGACAAGAATTGAGGCACAAAGAGAGCATCATAAAACATGTGACAAACACACTTAAGTCTAACATACTTCCTATGCATAGGCATATTATAGGCAAACAAATTATCGTAGCAAGCAAAAACTAGCATATGCAAGGAAGCGGAAAGGAACAATAGTAATCTCAACATAACGAGAGGTAATATAGTAACATGAAAATTTCTATAACCATATTTTCCTGTCTCATAATAATTACATGAAGGATCATAAGAAAATTCAACAATATAGCTATCACATAACATATTCTCAACATGATCCACATGCATGCGAAGTTGACACTCTTCCAAAATAGTGGGATTATCATTAACTAAAGTCATGACTTCTCCAAACCCACTTTTATCAAAAATTTCATAAGATTGAATATTCTCCAAATATGTGGAATCTAAAGTTGACACTCTTCCAAACCCACTTTCAATATTATTGCAAACACTATTATCAATCTTATATTCATCATGGGGCTTAAATAAATTTTCAAGATCATAAGAAGAATCTCCCCAATCATGACTATTGGACATAGCAAAACTAGCATCCCCAAGCTTAGGGTTTTGCATATTATTAGCACAACTGACATCAAGAGAATTTATAATAAAATCATTGCAATCATGCTTTTTATTCAAAGATCTATCGTGAAGCACTTCATCACAAATTTCAGATTTACGGAATTCAGGCAAAAGCTTATAAAGATAATCTAGTGCATCCAAACCACTAGAAATTGGTTCATCATAATTGGATCTCTTAAAAAGATTGGCAAGCGGATGAGGATCCATAGATATTAGCTTCTCTGTTTAGGAATAAATACTCAACTATTTCAACCAAGCGAGAAAACGAGCCAAGAAAGACATAAAGGCGAACAGAAAAGAGAGGTCGAATAAAACAGCAAGGGTGAAGTGGGGGAGAGGAAAACGAGAGGCAAATGGCAACTAATGTAATGCGGGAGATAGATATTGTGATGGGTACTTGGTATGTTGACTTTTTGCGTAGACTCCCCGGCAACGGCGCCAGAAATGGCTCGTTGTCGGGAGTCAAATCTTGACTTGAGTTGGTGTAGGCCTCCCCGGCAACGACGCCAGAAATTCTTCTTGCTACCTCTTGAGCTTGCATTGGTTTTCCCCGAAGAGGAGAGGATGACGCAGCAGAGTAGCGTAAGTATTTCCCTAAGTTTTTGAGAACCAAGGTATCAATCCAGTAGGAGGCCACGCTCAAGTCCCTCGTACCTGCACAAAACGATAGCTAGTCGCAACCAACGCGATTAGGGGTTGTCAATCCCTTCACGGTCACTTACGAGAGTGAAATCTGATAGAGATAATATTTTTGGTATTTTTGGTATAGAGATGCAAAGTGAAAAGTAAAAAGCAAAGTAAAAGCAAAGCAAGATTAAAGTGATGGAGATTGATATGATGAGAATAGACCCGGGGGCCATAGGTTTCACTAGTGGCTTCTCTCAAGAGCATAAGTATTCTACGGTGGGTGAACAAATTACTGTTGAGCAATTGACAGAATTGAGCATAGTTATGAGAATATCTAGGCATGATCATGTATATAGGCATCACGTCCGTGACAAGTAGATCGAAACGATTCTGCATCTACTACTATTACTCCACTCATCAACCGCTATCCAGCATGCATCTAGAGTATTAAGTTAAAAACAGAGTAACGCTTTAAGCAAGATGACATGATGTAGAGAGACAAATTCATGCAATATGAAATAAACCCCATATTGTTATCCTCGATGGCAATGATACAATACGTGCCTTGCTGCCCCTTCTGTCACTGGGAAAGGACACCGCAAGATCGAACCCAAAGCTAAGCACTTCTCCCATGGCAAGAACTACCAATCTAGTTGGCCAAACCAAACGGATAATTCGAAGAGACTTGCAAAGATAACCAATCATACATAAAAGAATTCAGAGAAGATTCAAATATTATTCATAGATAGACTTGATCATAAACCCACAATTCATTGGTCTCAACAAACACACCGCAAAAAGAAGAAGATTACATCGAATAGATCTCCACAAGAGAGGGGGAGAACTTTGTATTGAGATCCAAAAAGAGAGAAGAAGCCATCTAGCTAATAACTATGGACCCGAAGGTCTGAGGTAAACTACTCACGCTTCATCGGAGAGGCTATGATGATGTAGAAGCCCTCCGTGATGACGGCCCTCTCCGGTGGAGCTTCGGAACAGGCCTCAAGATGGGATCTCGTGGATACAGAAAGTTGCGGCGGTGGAATTAGGTTTTTGGATCCGTATCTGTTTGTTTGGGGGTATGTGGGTATATATAGGAGGAAGAAGTACGTCGGTGGAGCTTCGGTGGGCCCACGAGGTGGGGGCGCGCCTGGGGGTGTAGGGCGCGCCCCCTACCTCGTGCCTACCTCGAAGCTTCCTTGGCGTAGGGTCCAAGTCTCCTGGGTCATATTCGGGAAGAAAATCACGTTCCAGAAAGGATTATTCTGTTTGGACTCCGTTTGATATTCCGTTTCTTCGAAACACTAAAATAGGCAAAAACAGCAATTCTAGGCTGGGCCTCCGGTTAATAGGTTAGTCCCAAAAATAATATAAAAGTGGAAAATAAAGCCCAATATAGTCCAAAACAGTAGATAATATAGCACGGAGCAATCAAAAATTGTAGATACGTTGGAGACGTATCAAGGTTCACTCGAATATTTATTCGTGTGGGTATAGGGGTCAATATGGGTGTCCACGGCTCCGATGTTGATCATTGATCGAAAGGGGTTCCAGGTCATGTCTATACTTCACCGAACCTATAGGGTCACACGCTTAAGGGTCATCTATTTGCTGAACACTAGACAGGGAGTCTGAGAGAAAATTACCGAAAAAGTTTCGGACAGCGGAAAAGTTCCGCAGACAGAGGTCATCGGATGAGTTTCGGTGAAACCGAAAAGTTGTTTCGGGATATACTATTAAGTCAAACTGGTTTCAGCACATACTTGATAATTCTTGGAGGGTGCCAGAATCATTCTCGAAACTTCTTGGAATTTTCCGGGATGAAAATAGGAAATGTTCCGGAGCTGCCGGAGCCACTTCAGATGCATTTCGCAGATGAAAATCACTAAACCGGAATTGTTTCAGAACGCATTGAAAATTGTTTTAGTGGGTACTGGAAATGTTCTAAGCCCACATAAATATTTTCAGTTCGAACGAACGCTGAAAAATGTCGTCGTGAATAGTGAAAATCAGCTTTATGGATATGTTTTGGAAAGCCACCTTTTAGGGCTTTTGTGAAAAGGCTTCTAGAAGGGCTGGGGGCCAAGGAAGCCCCTCATGGGGGGCGGGCAAGGGTTTGGACGGCCAAACATGGTGGTGCTCCATGGAGCTCCACATGGCCTCCCATTTTGCCCATAACACCCTCATGTGTGACCTAATGCATGGGAGTTTTTAGTAATTTGTGGAGGCACCCTACCCCTTGGTTTTCCTATAAATAGGGGGTGACGGGGCTGCCCAAAGATCATCCCTTGCTCTCATACACATGCCATGACTTGTCTGGCTTCTCTCTCCCTCCCAGTGAAATAGTTTCGTAGAGCCGACACTAGTAGAAAAGGGGGCTTTGGTTCAGGCCGGGTAAGCCCATTAGTCCCGGTTCAGTCCAGAACCGGGACCAATGGGTGCATTGGACCCGGTTCGTGAGCCCAGGGGGCCGCCCGGGCCACGTGGGCCATTGGTCCCGGTTCGTCTGGACCTTTTGGTCCCGGTTGGTGGGACGAACCGGGACCAATGGGCCTGGCTCCTGGCCCACCACCTTTGGTCCCGGTTGGTGATATGAACCGGGACCAAAGGCCCCCCTTTAGTCTCGGTTCGTGCCACCAACCGGGGCCAATGATGGTGCCTATATATACCCCCTCGCGCAAGAGCAGAGCACACCGCTCTGTTTTTTCTTGCCGAGGGGGAGAGGGCTTGGTGGTGCTCTAGCTCACCTCCTATGCACGCAAGGTGTTCGATGGAATGCCCGAGCCACACTACTTAAGCTTTCTCCTCTCCAAGCTCGACCTCCAAGCTCCATTTTCCTCAATATTTGTCTAGGTTTAGCGGTCCGTCACGCCCCACCCCCGTCTTCACCGCCGTCGATCACCCGCGCCGATCTCATCACCGGCACCACCGTGGTGAGCCTCTTGTTCTTATCTTCTTTCTGAAAGGAAAAATATTATTACTTGTATGTTTAGATAGATACTTGTATCATTTTCTTACTTTTATTATTGCATGTTATATAGTGCGATGGTTTTGGTATCCGCCCCCGTCGGCCCTCGTCCTGTCTATGATTCGGATGTGGTATATATTATCTTTATAACTATTGGTTCATTTATTGTTTATGAAAATTATGCCGACCAACGTGACATAGATTTTATTTATCTAGGAGGTATGTGAACCGGAAATTCCAACCGACCCTATTGTTGAGAGGTTAAATTTAGTTGAAGAAGAAAACAATTTCTTGAAGGAAAAAATAAAAAAAATTGAGGAGGAGAAGATGATATTGGAGTTGCATGTTGCGGATGTCGTCGATGATCACAAGATCAAGATGGATGCAATGCGCTTGAAGATTAGAAAGATTAGAAAATATGCCGTTCATACTGAGGCTTGGTATCATTATGCCGTTGGATCAATTGTTACCTTGGTTGCGATTATGATCGCGTTTGTTTTCGCATTGAAATGCTTTACATAGTTTCAATATATGGTTTAATTAATTAGATGCTCTAGAGAGCTATATGTTGTTAGATGAGAACTATGTATGTACTTTGGTTTTAATGTGATGATGAACTTATATTAATTTGGTCACTTAATTATCTATTCATGATGTTCTGTAATGGGTTTTGACACACTTAATTATATATAACGCACGCAGATAAACCGGCAATGGATGTATGGTGACAGACACACCTCCGAGTACATTAAGGGCGTGCATGAATTTCTCGAAGCGGCTAAGGCAAACAAGCAGAATGGTTTTATGTGTTGTCCATGCCCTAATTGTGGGAATACGAAGTCTTACTCTGACCGGAAAATCCTTCACACCCACCTGCTTTACAAGGGTTTCATGCCACACTATAATGTTTGGACAAGGCACGGAGAAATAGGGGTTATGATGGAAGACGGCGAAGAAGAAGAGTACGATGACAACTATGTGCCCCCTGAATACATTGATGCTGTAACGGGGGGAGCTGGTGAAGATCAAGAGGAACCAGACGATGTGCCCAATGATGCTGCAACGGGTGAAGCTGCTGAAGATCAAGAGGAACCAGACGATGTGCCCGATGATGATGATCTTCGCCGGGTCATTGTCGATGCAAGGACGCAATGCGAAAGTCAAAAGGAAAGGCTGAAGTTCGATCGCATGTTAGAGGATCACTGTCGGTGTCAAAACCGGCGGATCTCGGGTAGGGGGTCCCGAACTGTGCGTCTAGGCGGATGGTAACAGGAGACAAGGGACACAATGTTTTACCCAGGTTCGGGCCCTCTTGATGGAGGTAAAACCCTACGTCTTGCTTGATTAATATTAATGATAGGGGTAGTACAAGAGTAGATCTACCACGAGATCAAGGAGGCTAAACCCTAGAAGCTAGCCTATGGTATGATTGTTGTATGTTGAAGTTGTCCTACGGACTAAAACCCTCCAGTTTATATAGACACCGGAGAGGGTTAGGGTTACACAAAGTCGGTTACAATGGTAGGAGATCTTGAATATCCGCATTGCCAAGCTTGCCTTCCACGCCAAGGAAAGTCCCATCCGGACACGGGACAAAGTCTTCAATCTTGTATCTTCATAGTCCTGGAGTCTGGCTGAAGGTATAGTCCGGCTACCCGAACACCCCCTAATCCAGGACTCCCTCAGTAGCCCCTGAACCAAGCTTCAATGACGACGAGTCCGGCGCGCAGATCGTCTTCGGCATTGCAAGGCGGGTTCCTCCTCCAAATTCTTCATAGAAGTTTGTAAACACCAAGAGTAGTGTCCGGCTCTGCAAAATGAATTTCCACATATTGCCATAGAGAGAATAATATTAACACAAATCTAATCTGCTGACGTATTCTGCAGTGTGACATCACACTATGGCCAAGCCTTTTATTCGAATCGTTTTCACTTCTCCACCTCAGCGCGTTTTGCGAGGCGTTTTCCTTGGCATGTCTTGTCAAAGCAGAGATCGTGTCCCCTTTATTTACGGGATTCTCATCAATACGGACGTGGGTAACCCAATCGTGCCCGTTAGCATGTTTTCTCGATTAAAGGCGAGTCCCAAACGGTTACGGGGAGGGCTCTTGGTATTCAACCTCTTATAAAGAGGCCAAGGCCTTACTCCTTTTTTCCAATCTCAAACGAGTTCGCCCGTCGCCTCGAGTTCCAAGACCCTAGGCTCCAGATTCCAGGCGCTTCGGACCTTCGACAATGTCCGGCTCCGACCTTCAAGGTCGATGGATGCCCTCCTCCGTCACGGAGGAGGACGTGCTAAAGTTGAGAGAAGCTAAGTTCTTGACCGGAAAAATTTCGCATAGGTTGCCTGCTCAAGGGCAGGCTATTCCCAGTCCCCAGCCCGGTGAGAGCGTGGTGTTCATGTCTCACTTCCTTCGGGGGTTAGGCTTCCCAATGGATCCCATTGTGAGGGGGCTGTTGTTCTATTATGGGCTGGAACTTCATGACTTAGCTCCGGAGTCCATCCTCCATATTTCCTCATTCATCGTCGTGTGTGAAGCATTCCTCCGTGTTATTCCTCACTTCAGATTATGGCTCAAGACTTTTGAAGTGGAGCCGAAGTTGATCGAGGGACGGCACGCAGAGTGCGGAGGCGCTGTCGTAAGTAAGAATGCCGATGCTCCATGGCCCGAGGGCTCTTTTCAAGAGGAGCTTGGCTTGTGGCAACGAGAGTGGTTCTATATCACCGCTCCCAGGGGCACCAAGTGGGTGGCGCCTCCTGCCTTTCGCTCGGGTCCCCCACCATGGCTAGCGTCATGGGTCAACAAAGGATTAGATTGGGGGTTATCCAAGGACATGCCCTTGTTGCAGGGCCGCATTAGGGATCTCTTAGAAAGAGACCTCAGCCTGGTCAAGGTGACGCAGGTTATGCTGATTCGCCGAACCCTGCCCGGCAAACGTCGCTCCCTTCGCCTGTGGGAGTTCAATCCGGAGGGACCGCGAGCTCTCCAGCATTTCATGGGTGCAACGCCCGCGGAGATGTATAAACTGTTCTTCGGATCACAAGCAATGTGTCCGGATTTGACCGAGGACGCAGGTCTAAGCTGCAATCGCCCGGATACTCAAGTAAGTAGCCTTATGCCCGGACTTGTTATCCATATATTTTTCATAAACTTGCCCCTAAAAGAGCTGTCCCTTTAAACAGGAGTGGATAGCGAAAGCAAAGCTGATAAGGTGTCCGGCTCCCCTCCCTGAGACCAGGCCGGATTCCACCCTAGTCAGGATGTTGAAGATCGTGCCTTTAAAGGAAAGTGAGGGAGGGGACAAGGAAGCTACGGCCTCCTCGAAGGAGGCTGTTCGGAGGGAAGGAACCGAAAATTCCTCTCCTCCGGGGAAGAAAAGGACTGCCTCTAAAAACCTGGAGGCTATGGCCTCCAAGCGGGGGAAAAAATCCTCGTCAGAGGGTCCTACGCTGGGGGGTTCCTCGGCCGAACTATGCCCTCAAGGGGACCAGCCCTCCAGCGAGCCGTAAGTAGAGAAAGATTGTATTCTTGAGAGAAAAATCCTTGCTTTAAACCCGAGAAGATTAACCAAATTTTTACCTTGTACCTCGGACCTTAGCCCTTCTCAGCAGAGCTCGTCTTCGAGGGATCTTCTTCCAGAGATGATGGAGAGCGGGACGCCTCCCCCTGCCGTACCGCCTAGCGAGGCGGGCGACCCTGAGGTGTCGTCGCGGAGGGTTTCTTCGAATCCGACAGGGGCGGAAGATAGCTATGTGCCCCCCCAAGGTTCTCCGCGTCCGGCCTTCGAAAGAGGCCATAGGACAAGTCCGGCACCGTCTAGTGCTCGGCCGGAGGAGCTAAAGATTCTGCTGGGGCGAGCTTCTATCTCAGAGGAGCACCGTGCATTGATGGGCACGGTGATTGAAAGGATTTCATCCGCGGAAAGCGGATTGCACGAGGCCGTCAGAAGTTTACTGACGGGTTTTGAGGTACATTAGATAATGTACACTTTTGTCAGTTGCGCATAAGTAAGATGCGCCCTGTGTAGATAGTAGCCCCTGAGACTCTATGCGTTGTCAAAAATGACGGCGCACAGAGGATCATAATCCCAGGTCTAAGATGTCGCCTTTGAATGTAGGTGGCGAGGTGTCCGGAATCGAGCCGAACTGATGATTTTGCCGAACTAAAGCGGCAACTGGACGTGGCAGATGCCGACATTGCGCTCATCAACAAGCGGCTTGATGAGGCTCAAGGTATGTAATTCCTCGGGCAGCATCTGGTAAGAGGAGCTTTATGCCAGTATCTTACAATGTATGTGCTTGACGCAGATGGTGCGGCCGCCATGGAGAGTCTTAGGGCGGAACTTGCCCGAGCTAAGGAACAAGCCAGAAAAAGTGATGCGGCTGCCGAGAAGGCCCTTGAAGAGCTGAGAGCCGAACAGGCTGCTCACTGCCAAAGCAAGGAGGAGATGGCCGAGATGGCCGTGAGGTTAAAGAGCGCTGCTGAACGTTGCAAGCTTCTTGAGAAAGAAGACCGGGCGAGACAGACGGACTTAGAGAAGGCCGTTGCCGATGCCAAGGATGCTCGTTCTGCGATGAGAGCTGCGAAGGAGGAGCTGCGTCAGGCCGAACATATTGCGGCTGGAAAGCCCTTTATGCTGCGGAGGAAGTTTTGCGATCCGAATTTGGAGGACACCTATCTGGATTTGGCAACGAGTGCTGCTGATGCGACAGAACACTTTCGAGATCAAGAAGATCGCGAAGTGGAAAAACTTTTCTGGGCGCAGTTCCACAATCCAGAACGTCCACTGGCAGTGGACGATCATCTGGCTCAATGGGCCAAACTGAATAGGTTGTCCGGACTCGCCATGAAGTATGTCATGGATCATTTGTGGCCGGGGAGATCGGAGCTGAAGAGTTATTTCAGCTTGGTGCAGCAATTCCTTGACGCGGTGCCACGTATCAATGCAATGAAGAGGTCAGCCTACATAGAGGGCGCACGGATGGCTCTTACCCGTGTCAAGACATACTGGGCGGAGATGGAGACCACCATTGTTGCATCCCGAGATTCGGACAAAAGCCGAGTACCCTCCGAGCACTATTTTCAGGAAGTCCTTGAAGGCACTCGTGTAATGGAGGCGCGGTGCTCGAAGGATGCTATGTTTTGATAGCATATGTAATTATAAAGCAATATTTTGATGAATTGTAGTAGCCTTTTATACTTGTGCCTTCAAGTATATGGAACACCTCCTGTGCGGCCGTTTTAAGATATATATATAAAAATCTGAAAGATGGCAGTCGTTGGCTTCAGCCCCCATGCACATAGTGCGGGGGTGCTCGCAGAAGGCGCATTTTCACACTTAATCCAACGTCTTGGTCCTACAAAGGAGGTGATAGCGCAGCGAGCTAGGCAACCGGACTATAATGCTTTAACACTTTTACTTAGCCACAGGAGCTTGACAATGGGACTATTTAGGTAGCCCCTGGTGGCGACTACGCTCGCCCGAATTCGGGCGCGTATGTGCCTAGCTGGGAAACGGCCCTTCGTTAATGCGGAGGAATCCTATAGATTTCGGAGAGTCATCGAGTGGTTGACCAGTCTCACGCTATATCATGACAGTCGGTTTTCGGCTTTCTCTACTGAGGTGCTCGCCTGGCCGAACCAGGGCACAATCGCAGTAGTTCTCTTGGTGCCGCCTTAGCCGATAGAGCGGAACGTAAGGCGGCCGAACACAGGAGCCGGGCAACCCAACATTTGACCAAAATCATGACTCGGAGCTGATGCATATAAGGCCAAACTCGCAACGCCGAACACTCCCTAAGGTATTCGGTCTTTATGAGAGCGGGCGAGGTAACGCTCTGAGGTATAAGCCCCTAGTGTCCAGGTACGCGCAGGAATTCTGACGTGGCCACATGCCAAGACGCCAGCCTCCTCCTTGGTTATAGAACCAGGGGATGTGTATCAACAAGAGACAGTAAAAAAGGTTTACGCAGGGTCTTAATCTGAAAAGAATCCTTGGAACGGGTCCCTACTGCACGTCTGCGCCTGTGTCTCCGTTGTGCCGTATCCTGGACGGGCGCAGCACGACGTTCATCTGTAAAAGAGAGGAACTAAGTTGAAAAAGGGTCGTGCCGAACAAAAGTTATATTAAAATAAACAAAGTATAAAGTAAAATATGTAAAATTGAGCTTTATTGTCTCTTATTTTATATGTGCGGAGCCCCTAGTGCGGGGGTATATGGCCACTAAGCCTTTATCAACGATACTTTTGTGCCGGACTCGTCCATCCGTGTCCGTGGTCTTGATGACCTGTTCGGATGTTCTGGCTGGTGAAGCCATTGTATTGTGGGGCTGTTAAAGCGTCCGCACAATCCTCCGCTCGGGGGAGGCACACTCAATGCTTCCCCTTCAAGGAGATGATGCCTCATGGACCGGGCATCTTAAGCGTAAGAGATGCGTAATGCGGCATTGCGTTAAAGCGGGCGAAAGCTTCGCATCCCAGCAGTGCTTGATAGCGACTTGAGAATGGGACGATGTGGAAAGTCAGCTTTTCGCGGCGGAAGTTATCGGTAGAGCCGAATATAACTTCGAGCCGGAGAAAACCCATGCAATGGGTGTCCGGACCAGGCGTTACCCCTTGAAAGGAGGTTTTGCTGTGATGAATTCTTGTTGGGTCTATCCCCATGTGACGGATTCTGTCCTGATATATCAGGTTTAGTCCACTGCCGCCGTCCATAAGGACATTTGAAAACTGGAGTCCGCCAATTATTGGATCGAGTACCAAGGCAGTCCAGCCTGCGTTCCTGATACTTCTAGAATAATCCAGATGATCGAAGATGATTGGTTTTGACAACCAGTGGCGGGACCCCTTTGGGATAGGTCGTGTGGCGCGTACCTTTATGGGCACCGCACGTTTTGTTATGTGAAGTAAGTTTACTGTTTTTACTTCTTGTGGGAAATTCTTTTGTTTCCTGGTGCTCTGCTTTTGGGGTTCGTCCTCGTCTTCGCTTGGTGTGTCGAGCCCCTTGTGTTCGGCGTTGAGTCTGCGGATTGTTTGAAAACCCAACAATCTCTGTGGGTATGGTTAGCAGGCTTCCCGGGAGTACTGTGTATTTGACATATCCTGTCCAGGATTTTGTTTAGGTTGGATAGGTCGTCCCTGTTGTCCTGGAGGGGCGGCTTTTTCTGATTCTGCCGTGAGCTTTTGAATCCGGCGTTGACTGCCGTGCTCTTCGGACTTTTTTCCTTAGTCCGGCGACGGTCCTTATTGCGTTGTGGTTTTCCGTTTCCATCCCTAGTTTCGTATGTACTTGGGTCGCTGGTGCTACATCTTGCCAACCAGCTGTCCTCTCCTGCGCAAAAGCGGGTCATGAGGCTTGTTAGTGCGGCCATTGTTCTTGGCTTTTCTTGGCTGAGGTGTCTGGCGAGCCATTCGTCTCGGACATTATGCCTGAAAGCTGATAAGGCTTCGGTGTCCGGACAGTCGACTATCTGATTCTTTTTAGTAAGAAATCTATTCCAGAATTGCCGAGCTGACTCTCCGGGCTGTTGGGTTATGTGAGTGATATCGTCTGCGTCTGGAGGGCGACATAGGTCCCTTGAAAATTTTCTCGGAAAGCGTCCTCGAGCTCTTCCCAACTTCCGATTGTGTTTTCAGGAAGGCTTTTAAGCCAATGCCGGGCTGGCCCTTTAAGATTGAGGGGTAAGTATTTTATGGCGTGGAGGTCATCTCCTCTAGCCATGTGTATGTGGAGGATATAATCCTCGATCCAGACTCCAGGGTCTGTTGTTCCATCATATGCCTCTATGTTTACGGGTTTGAATCCTGCTGGAAATTCATAATCCAGAACCTCATCAGTGAAACATAGGGGGTGTGCGGCGCCCCTGTATTTGGGTGTGCCGGATTCTGATAATGGCTTTATTGCATTGCTTACGAGAGCTTGCTTTCTTGGCCCATAAATGGACCTGGCTGGGCCATGATGCGAATCCTTAAGTGGGTCGCATGTCAGCTTAAGTGCGGCGCCGCTTGCCGTTTTGTGCTGGCCATGGGGTCGTCTATCCGACCGTGTGGCTTTCTTACTTTTTGAATGCGAGGGCTCTAGGGCCTCTTCGTCGAATTCAGGTAGTAGCTTTCTCTTCGGATAGCTTTTAGCGCAGCGACTGTCGCCGTATTTGTCTGCGGTATTGATTACTTTACTCCATCTGATCCTGAGTGCATCTTTCGCAGTTTTTAGCTTCCGCTTCTGCTTTTTCGGGCTACGTGCGGTTGCAACGAGCCTCTGTGGAGGTTCTTTTACTCCATGGGCTTGTCCGGCGTAAGGTCGTCCGGAATGCCATTTTCGCCGGGGGAGGAATGTTCGGTTTCTCTATCCGGGTTGTCCTGTTCGGATGGTTGCTCTAAGGCATGGTCATCGTCTACCGGCTCATCCTGCTCTATGGCTGGGTCTTTATCGAGGCAGGGCTTGGGTCGGCGTTTACGCCGATGCTTTGATTGTTTTTCGAGAGATCGATCCCTCTTTCCATCCCTGTTTTCCTCGTTGTCGCTTCCTTTAGGGGTATCCACCATGTACACATCGTGAGATGAGGTGGCTCTCCAGTTCCCTATAGGCGTTGGTTCATCTGCGTCTCCTGCATCGTCGTCCATGCCGTCGATGTCTTCGGAGTCGAAGTTGAGCACGTCGTTTAAATTATCTACGGTGGCTACCAAATGGGTGGTGGGTGGGTTTTGAATTTCTTCATCATCCGTATCCCATCCTTGCTGACCGTAGTCCGGCCAGGGCTCTCCTGATAAAGAGAGAGACTTTAGTGACTTCAGAATATCGCCGAAGGGCGAGTGCTGAAAGATGTCTGCGGCGGTGAACTCCATGATCGGCGCCCCATCGGATTCGACCGGCAGGAGCGCGGGGGTCTCAGAGTCCGGAGAGGAATCCGGCTCCTCGGAGTCACAGGCCATGCGGAGTGCGGGGCTGGTGTTCGGCTCGACCGCCTTTGAGATTGCAGCCCCCGAGGTGGCGCCCAACCGCTCATCCTCGATCGGCGCAGTAGGCTCCGAATTCACGGTCAGAACCGGTCCGTGTGCGGCCTCCAGGGCACTGTTCGGCGGCAGAGCTAGATCATGCCCATCGAGATAGTGTGGCGCGCTCGGCTGTGGCTCGAATCCGTCGGAGATCAAGTCCCCACGGATGTCCGCCGTGTAGTTTAAACTTCCAAACCTGACCTGGTAGCCAGGGGCGTAGCTTTCGATCTGCTCCAAGTGGCCAAGCGAATTGGCCCGCAGTGCGAAGCCGCCGAAGATGAAGATCTATCCGGGGAGAAAAGTCTCACCCTGGACTGCATCGTTGTTGATGATCGAAGGAGCCATCGGGCCTAAAAGCGACGACACAGAGGAACTCTCAATGAAAGCACCAATGTCGGTGTCAAAACCGGCGGATCTCGGGTAGGGGGTCCCGAACTGTGCGTCTAGGCAGATGGTAACAGGAGACAAGGGACACAATGTTTTACCCAGGTTCGGGCCCTCTTGATGGAGGTAAAACCCTACGTCCTGCTTGATTAATATTGATGATATGGGTAGTACAAGAGTAGATCTACCACGAGATCAAGGAGGCTAAACCCTAGAAGCTAGCCTATGGTATGATTGTTGTATGTTGAAGTTGTCCTACGGACTAAAACCCTCCGGTTTATATAGACACCGGAGAGGGTTAGGGTTACACAAAGTCAGTTACAATGGTAGGAGATCTTGAATATCCGCATTGCCAAGCTTGCCTTCCACGCCAAGGAAAGTCCCATCCGGACACGGGACGAAGTCTTCAATCTTGTATCTTCATAGTCCTGGAGTCCGGCTGAAGGTATAGTTCGGCTACCCGAACACCCCCTAATCTAGGACTTCCTCAATCACAAAAAAGGGTTGTACCCCAATTGCGAAGATGGCAACACAAAGCTCGGTACCGTACTGGAATTGCTGCAGTGGAAGGCAGAGAATGTTGTGCCTGACAAAGGATTTGAGAAGCTACTGAAAATATTGAAGAAGAAGCTTCCAAAGGATAACGAATTGCCCGACAGTACATACGCAGCAAAGAAGGTCGTATGCCCTCTAGGATTGGAGGTGCAAAAGATACATGCATGCCCTAATGACTGCATCCTCTACCGCGGTGCATACAAGGATCTGAACGCATGCCCGGTATGCGGTGCATTGCGGTATAAGATCAGACAAGATGACCCTGGTGATGTTGACGGCGAGCCCCCAGGAAGAGGGTTCCTGCGAAGGTGATGTGGTATGCTCCTATAATACCACGGTTGAAACGTCTGTTCAGAAATGGAGAGCATGCCAAGTTGATGCGATGGCACAGTGAGGACCGTAAGAAAGATGGGAAGTTGAGAGCACCCGCTGACGGGTCGCAGTGGAGAAAAATCGAGAGAAAGTACTGGGATGAGTTTGCAAAGGACCCAAGGAACGTATGGTTTGCTTTAAGCGCGGATGGCATTAATCCTTTCGGGGAGCAAAGCAGCAATCACAGCACCTCGCCCATGACTCTATGTATGTATAACCTTCCTCCTTGGATGTGCATGAAGCGGAAGTTCATTATGATGCCAGTTCTTATCCAAGGCCCTAAGCAACCCGACAACGACATTGATGTGTACCTAAGGCCATTAGTTGAAGAACTTTTACAGCTATGGAATGGAAACGGTGTACGTACGTGGGATGAGCACAAACAAGAGGAATTTAACCTAAAGGCGTTATTGTTCGTGACCATAAACGATTGGCCCGCTCTCAGTAACCTTTCAGGACAGACAAACAAGGGATACCACGCATGCACGCACTGTTTGGATGACACCGAAAGTATATACCTGGACAGATGCAGGAAGAATGTGTACGTGGGCCATCGTCGATTTCTCCCGACCAACCATCAATGTCGAAAGAAAGGCAAGCATTTCAAAGGCGAGGCAGATCACCGAAAGAAGCCCGCCATGCGTACCGGTGATCACGTACTTGCTATGGTCAATGATTTACACGTAATCTTTGGAAAGGGTCCCGGCGGACTAGCTGTTCCGAATGACGCTGAGGGACGCGCACCCATGTGGAAGAAGAAATCTATATTCTTCGACCTACCCTACTGGAAAGACCTAGAGGTCCGCTCTTCAATCGACGTGATGCACGTGACGAAGAACCTTTGCGTGAACCTGTTAGGCTTCTTGGGCGTGTATGGGAAGACAAAAGATACACCTGAGGCACGGGAGGACCTGCAACGTTTGCACGAAAAAGACGGCATGCCTCCGAAGCAGTATGAAGGTCCTGCCAGCTACGCTCTTACGAAAGAAGAGAAAGAAATTTTCTTTGAATGCCTGCTCAGTATGAAGGTCCCGACTGGCTTCTCGTCGAATATAAAGGGAATAATAAATATGCCAGAGAAAAAGTTCCAGAACCTAAAGTCTCATGACTGCCACGTGATTATGACGCAACTGCTTCTGGTTGCATTGAGGGGGCTTCTACCGGAAAACGTCCGATTAGCCATTGTGAAGCTATGTGCATTCCTCAATGCAATCTCTCAGAAGGTGATCGATCCAGAAATCATACCAAGGCTAAGGAGTGATGTGGCGCAATGTCTTGTCAGTTTCGAGCTGGTGTTCCCACCATCCTTCTTCAATATCATGACGCACGTCCTAGTTCATCTAGTCGATGAGATTGTCATTCTGGGGCCCGTATTTCTACACAATATGTTCCCCTTTGAGAGGTTCATGGGAGTCCTAAAGAAATATGTTCGTAACCGCGCTAGGCTAGAAGGAAGCATCTCCATGGGCCATCAAACAGAGGTGTCATCGGGTTTTGTGTTGACTTCATTCCTGGCCTTAAGAAGATAGGTCTCCCAAAATCGCGGTATGAGGGGAGACTGACTGGAAAAGGCACGCTAGGAGCGGACTCAATAATATGTAGGGACGGGCATTCTTGGTCTAAAGCACACTACACAGTTTTACAGAACTCTACCTTGGTGACCCCGTATGTCGATGAACACAAGAATAGTCTGCGCTCCAAACACCCGGAGCAGTGCGACGACTGGATTACATGTGAACACATCAGGACTTTCAGCAGTTGGTTGGAAACACGTCTCAGAGATGACAACACTATTTGTGATGAGCTGTACTTGTTGTCCAGGGGACCATCTTTGACTGTATTGATTTACAAAGGATACGAGATAAATGGGAATACATTTTACACGATTGAACAAGATCAAAAGAGCACCAGCCAAAACAGCGGTGTCCGCTTTGATGCAACAACCGAGAAGGGAAAGGACACATATTATGGTTACATAGTGGACATATGGGAACTTGACTACGGACATGATTTTAAGGTCCCTTTGTTTAAGTGCAAATGGGTCAATCTGTCAGGAGGCGGGGTAAAGGTAGACCCACAGTACGGAATGACAACAGTGGATCTGAAAAATCTTGGGTACACTGACGAACCGTTCGTCCTAGCCAATGATGTGGCACAGGTTATCTATGTGAAGGACATGTCTACCAGACCGAGAAAAAGAAAAGATAAGGAAGCGAATACATCATATGATGAGGCAAAGCGCCACATAGTTCTTTCAGGAAAAGGGACATCGTAGGAGTGGAGGGCAAGACAGACATGTCTGAAGATTATGAAAAGTTTCATGAAATTCCTCCCTTCAAAGTCAAGGCTGACCCAAGCATCCTGATAAACGATGAAGATTATCCATGGTTACGGCGCAATAAGCAAATGACACAAGCGAAGAAAAAGTGAAGACTTTCTCCCGCAACTATTATGATGATACCATGCCAACTTTGTAACAGACGAGTATGATACCATTCTCCGTTTTGTACATGCACATGCTATGCCAACTTTTTCAGAGTTCATTTCAAATGCTTTAATGTCTTATGGTTTGGCCCTCGTAATACCATTAATCCCGGTTCACTCCTTGTCAACAATGTTCTCACCAAGAACACTCTCAAGAGGGCAACAAACTTGTGATTCACACAAATTTCAAAGAATTCAAACTTTAACTATTCTAATTTGAAAACTAATGGCACTAACAGAAAGTTTATAATTTTTCTAAAACTAAAAGCAAAAAAGAATTAAAAAATAAAGCAAAAAACAAAAGAAAATAAATAATGCAGAAAACAAAACAAAAAACTGAAATAAAAATAAAAATAGCAACAATAAGTATTTTGTTGTAAGTAGAACCAAAATAAAATAAATAAAGCAACAAAGAAAACAAAAAAACAAAAAAAGTGTTTTCAAATTTGAAAACCAATGGCAATAACAAAAAGTTTATAATTTTTCTAAAACTAAAAGCATATGGAATTAAAAAATAAAGCAAAAAATAAAAGAAAATAAAATAAATAAAGCAACAAAAAAACAAAAAAAGTGCCACCTACTGGGCCCCCACGGCCTGAATACGACTAGAAACCCATCCATGGGCCAGGATTCAGGCCCGCAGGAGGCCTAGTAGGCCCACAGGCATAGCAGTGACAATTAGGCCCGAAAGCCTGCAATGGAGAGAAGCTCGAGAGGGGTGCGGCAGTGGGGCTTATAAACCACTGCGCACCCCTCTCAACTAGCGAGGTGGGACTAAACTTTCGACGCGGGCGCAGCAGCACAAGGCCTTTGGTCCCGATTGGTGGCACCAACCGGGACTAAAGGGGGGCATTGGTCCTGGTTGGTGCGACGAACCGGTACCAATGACCCCCTTTAGTCCCTGTTGGTGCCACCAACCGGGACCAAAGGTCGCCGCTTCCCGCCCTTTGGGCTGCTGAAAAGTGGCCTTTGGTCCCGGTTGCTGCCACGAACCGGGACTAAAGGCTCTGCTATATAAGTCCACACTTAGGAGATTTTCACTCTCATCTTGCAGTTGTCGCCCCCGACGCCGCCGACGCCGCCAGGCTGCCCCGACGCCGCCCGCCCCGGCCCGCCCCCGTCGTCGCCGTCGCCCGCGCCCCTGCCCCGACGCACGCCGCCCCGGCCCGCCCCCGTCGCCGTCGCCCGAGTCCCTGCCTCGACGCGCGCCGCCCCGGCCCGCCCTCGCCGTCGCCCGTGCCGGCCCCTTCCCCGACACGCGCCGCCCCGGCCCGCCGTCGCCGTCGCCCGCGCCCCCTACCCCGAGCGCGCGCCCACTGCCCCGTCGCCATCCTCGCCGCCGACCCCGCGGTCTTCCTGGTCCGGCCGGCGCCCTCCCTAGCTAGCATTTTTTTCATATATATGCTTTTTTCATATATATGCTTGTTTTATATATATATGTATATATGTTCTCTGTGTATATATACGTTCATGTATATATACAAAAGATAGGTTTTTAGGAAAATTAGGATTTTTTTCTGTTCATAGATTTTTTTGGTGATATTAATTATTGTAAATATGCAAATGTTTGTATATATGAACAATGAATTAGGCAATACTACTTCATGTATTTTTAAGAAGGAAGAAGAAGAAAAAGAATGAGAGGAAAAAGGAAATAAGAAGAGGAAGAAAGGAGAAGAAGAGGGGAGAGGAAGAAGAGGAGAAATAAATAAGAAGAAGAAAAAAGAAGAAAAAGAAGAGGAGAAGAAGAAGAAAGGAATAGAGGAGAAGAAGAGAAAATAGAATATTCTTCTTCTCCTCTATTCCTTTCTTCTTCTCCTCTTTTTTGTTCTTCTTTTTTTTCTTCGATCTTCTCCTCTAGCTATTCCTTTCTTCTTCTCCTCTTTTTATTTCTTCTTCATTTTCTTATGTTTTATCGGGTCTGTCGTCGTCGATATACGTACCCCTCCCGATAACTTCAACACGTGGGGGGGGTCGATATACCTCCTCCCCGATAACATTATTTTCCCGTGTATGTATCTCATCGTTGTCGATATTAGCCCCTCCCGATAACTTCAACACGAGGGGGGGGGATCGATATATATACCCCCTCCCGATAACTTCAACACGTGGGGGGGGGTCGATATACCCCCTCCCCGATAATATTATTTTCCCATGTACGTATGTCATCATTGTCGATATATAAACCCCTCCCGATAACTTCAACACGTGGGGGGGAGTCGATATACCCGCTCCCCGATAACATTATTTTCCCGTGTATGTATCTCATCGTTGTCGATATTACCTCCTCCCGATAACTTCAACACGTGGGGGGGTCGATATATATACCCCCTCCCCGATAATATTATTTTCCCATGCATGTATCTCATCGTTGTCGATATTACCCACTCCCGGATAACTTCGACAGTGAAAACTCTCGAGGAGTACACCCAAACTAATATATCCACGTGTTGCCATGCTTATGTAATAATTGCCATGTTGTAATATATATTTGCAAAAACAATATGGAGCACGGACGAGATGAGGAAGCAGAAGAGAGGTTGCGGGACATAATCTTAGACGGAGGTGATGTCATGTCATGTTTTCTTAACGACAATGATGGTCTGGAAGAACAGCAGGGTGAAGAAGCAGGTCCGGAAGAACAGCAAGGTGAAGAAGCAGGTCCGGAAGAACAGGGTGATGGCTCCGGTGACCGAACAGAGTCCGGCCAGGTAAATATATTAGTTAAGCCTGTGCTGAGACTAGCTAATTGATGCATTCATTGTTTTGGTACATACACATATTAATTAACTCTCATCTTTCTTCTTTTTTCTAGCCCTCCGGATCGAGCACAACTTCGGTAAAGAGACGAGGCCCGAAGAAAAAGTTGCGCGAGGATGAAAGGTTTGAGATCACAGCAATCGCGCGCGACGGCCTACCGATTGAACCCATCCGGACGAAGGATGCATTTACTGTTCAGTGCGAGGTTCTTATTAGGGACAAGATCCCGATCAGCATCCACCAATGGTTTAAGCCGGCAAGACCCTGAGGTGTCTTATGTCAATGATATGCAGAAAGATGATCTTTGGAAGGAGCTGAAGGCAAATTTCACCCTACCGCCAGAGGAGGATCCGGAGAAGCTGGTTATAGAGAAATTAATTAAGTCTGCTGCTCTTAAGAAGATGGAAGAGCTATTCAGGAGGTGGAAGAATGAGCTGAAAAGGTTTGTCGACAAAAAAGAGACACCAGAATTCAAGGGCAAATATGAGAAGATCAGAGATCAATGGCCCGCATTTGTGGCCCACAAGACATCGGATAAGAGTAAGAAGATGTCGGACACAAACTAGAAAAATGCTGCGAAGAAGATGCTTCACCATCGCACGGGGTCAGGTGGCTACCTCAAAGCCCGGCCTAAGTGGGCAAAGGCTGAGACTGATCTGCTTGATAAAGGGATCGAACCAGAGAAAATGAACTGGCCAGACCGTTGCCGGACTTGGTTCTTCGGGGCTGGCGGATCCTTGGACCCTGTAACAGGGAAGTGCATTTGGACGGACGAGCAACTTGACATACCCTTGAAGAAGCTTCGGTACTATATCGATGCAGCGCAGAAAGGGACGTTCCTTCCAGACAGAGAGAACGACGAGCTCACAAAGGCCCTCGGAAATCCTGAGCACCCTGGACGGACACGAGGCACGCCAGGCTCCATTCCATGGAAGGCTGGGTTTCCGGACGTAGGCGGTTACAAAAGCCATGAGAGGAGGAAGAAAGTGCAGCAGACCGAACTGCAGGCGCTGCACGCAAGGGTACAAGCGATAGAGGAACGAGAAGCAAATCGCAGCAAACGACTTGCCGAAGCTTCCCTTGAAGCTACCCCGCCATCTCAGCGGAGAAGCAGCGTGGCTTCCACCGAGCTGCTTCAGCCGGAGCATGTCTTGACAGCTCCTGCCAGCTATCTCGTGGATGCTATCACAGAGGCTCAAAATTGCCACCTTATGACGCAATGGATTAATATGAAGGTCAAGGCGGCTGTTGGCTCTGTTTTTCCTAATGAAACCGGCGCAACTTTTCACTGCTGGCCGATTCCAGAAGGATATGCTAAGGTGTTGGTGGATGAAATAACGGAGGGATTTGAGGACCTCCCGCTTGACCACCCTACCGGAGAAGGGGAGACTCGGCTGGGTTCTTCTCTGAAGACTCCATGCCTATGGCGGAAGGAGCTCATCAACCTTCCGAACTGGACGCCTCCGCCTCCTCCTCCTCCTCCGGTGAGTCAGGGCACTCCGCCTCCTCCACCGCCTCCTCCTCCGGCGAGTGACGATCAGGGCCCTCGGCCGGCTCCTTCTCCGGCGCGTGGCGGCACTCCGCCTCCTTCTTCGCCTGCGCCGGCGCGCCCAAGCAGCCAGCCTCCTCCTTCTCCGCCTCATCACCAAGGGCGGAAGAGACCCGCCGCCGCTCCGGCGCGTCGTAGTCCTTCTCCGGCGCGTGGCGGCACTCCGCCTCCTTCTCCGCCTGCGCCGGCGCGCCCGAGCAGCCAGCCTCCTCCTTCTCCGCCTTGTCAGCAAGGGCGGAAGAGACCCGCCGCCGCTCCAGCAGCTGCTCCGGCGCGTCGTAGTCCTTCTCCTCCGCCCCGTAAGCAAGTAAAGAAGACAGCCGCTCCGTCTATTCGGCCGCTGTCTAGCAGTACAGCCAGAGGCGTGAGGACATACACATTCGGTCCTTCTCTGAAGACTCCAGAGAAGTTACCATACGAGAGGACCCCGGAGGAGAACGCAAAGATCGCGCGAACCGAAGTGGATGACTGGTTTCAAGGGTTGAAAGCAAAGAGACATCCACCTCCGGAGGAGAAGGTAGGTCTGGTGAAAGTGAAGCGCACTCTGGCTGCCCTGGCAAAACCACCCAAGTCTCCGCCGAAAGGCAACTATGAGCGCATTATTGGAAAGACATGGGCCGAAGCGGAGCGGTCAGGAAGTACAGTCAGTGATCAAAGGATGAAAGAACGATGAGCAGCTGGGAAACAAATTGCCCAGCTCGGCGAACAAGGGAATCAAACGTGCCCCCCGCTCAAGGTGCCTAGCGACATCGTCGATCCGATGATGGTGCCCGGTTATAGCAATCTTGAAGATTACCTGCCCGACGATGTACATTATGATTTCATGGACGTGCAGATACACAGATACGAGTACGGGAAGCCTCTCGTCAAAGATGAAAAATCTCTAACAATGATGATGCGAAGATTGCATGATTGGTACTTGAAAATCTGCAGAGAGTCTGGGGGGAGGAGTACTTTGTATGTGAGAGTTAAAAAGGAGCATGACCTCGTTGGAATTGATCTGTTGCCTATTCCATTTGAGGAGTTCTATCAGTTTTTCAATCAATTGGCCCTCGATAAAGCAACGGTCACCTGCTACTGTCTGTAAGTACTACTACTTCTGTCATTAAGTCTCTCTATATAGCTCAGCTCTTTCATTGCATGTATTTATAATTATCCTCACTATATTAATTATGCAGATTGAAGATCGCCGAATTGAAGAAAAGACAAATCGGTGATATTGGGTTCATTAACACATATCTCATAGATGCAACTGAGGTTAAATTTCATGCCGCAGAAACCAAGGCCAACTTGCTACGATCATTCAAAAAAAATGAACACAAAGATATAATACTCTTTCCTTACAACTTCAAGTGAGTGTTACTGTATTGTGCATATTCGGTTTCCCTTATATATTAGTCCAGGTTATAGTAATGTAATTGATGAGTTATGCATGCGTGCGTAGGTACCACTATATTCTCATAGAGATTAGGCTTCAGCAGGGAGTAGTAACTGTCTTGGACTCTAGACGAAAAGATCCCCAGGAGTATGCGGACATGACTCAAATGCTCGAGAAGTAAGTTAAATCGATCATTATCCACCATATCAGCAACTTTGTTCATTTCTGATATCAAGTAATTGTTTTCTTTGTCCGGCAGGGTTTGGAGAAAATTCACCAGAAAAGCTCCGGGACTGCCGAAGGAGCTGCAATTTAGACACCCGAAAGTAAGTACTATAGTAGCATGTTCCGCGCATCTCCTAGTGATTCAAGTGCTAGTTTCATCAATACCATTTGGCATTCTTACTTATCAGTTTGATTGACCTCTATTTCTTGTAAAGTGGTTGTGGCAGGAACAAGGGAATGATTTCTGTGGATACTACGTCTGCGAGTCCATCCGCCACACGACCTGTGAGCGGGGCTATTCTGACGAACAATATGAAGTGTGTAAATAACAATATTCACAATTTTATTTTATTACCATCATTTGTGTTGAGTTTCATTCATTCATATATATATGTATTGACCCCCTTCTTCAAATTAGATGTTTCGGATGCGGAATGAACTCCTAGCACCAGATCGCATGCGAGAAATTCAAGAGGAATTGGCGGCATTCTTTCTTGACCACGTGATCGCTGAAGACGGAGAATACTATGTGGACCATGCGTCCGTAATTTAGGAGATTATATTTGTAAGAGATAATTATTGTATATATGTAGCCGGTAGTGTCGGATAGATATATGAGAACTTGTTGTTCAACCAATCTCTCGGAGAAGGAGAGGTGGTCGATATCACTTCTCTCTGTATGCATATATGTTCATGACGATCTTCTGTTTCCTTCGTTTGCTTACTAGCTAGCTAGCGTGTCTAGTCCTCTCTATACGTATGTATAGTACGTAGCGTCGACCAACCACGGACATAAGAGAGGACACTTCTCTCTATTAATTAGCTAGCTAACACAATATATGAAATACCTAAATTAACCCCCCAAAACCCCCACCCCCCCCCTTAAAAAAACAAAAAACCCAGCCACAGAAATGCTGACGCGTGGATGCCTATTGGTTTCGGTTGGTGCCACCAACCGGGACCAAAGGCCCTCCTGCCTGGGCTCAGCGCGCAGGCCACGTGGAGGCCCATCTGTCCCGGTTCTGGTTAGAATCGGGACTAAAGGGTCAGGGCATTAGTAACGGCCCTTTAGTCCCGGTTCAAGAACCGGGACAAAAGGCCCTTACAAACCGGGACAATAGGCCCCTTTTCTACTAGTGCGAAAGGCTGTCTGGGTTCCGGTAGGAACTAGTTCTGGATGGCAAAGCCCTGCCGGATAGCTAACACCGTATGTGTGCAACCCCATAGAGAGATTGTAGTTTCGATCTTTTGCCCAAGGGGCTGTTCGAGTATCCTCCCGAAGGGCTGTCCGAGTTACCGTCCGAGTTTTGAGGATCCTCCCGAAGGGCTGTCCGCGACATCGTCCGGGGGACTATCCGACCGCCTCCCGAAGGGCTGTCCGGAGAGGGAGTACATCCTCACGGTTGGGAGGTTGTAAATCCTAGCTGCGGGGATCTGCACCGACGATCTCCACTGACTCTTCTTCCGCTGCGCTTCGAGTCGGTACGAATCATATCAAACCTTGTATGCAGTCTCCATAGTGGTCCTGGGCATGCTCGTTATACCGAAATTTTTGTTTTCTGTTGCGTTCCCCTACAGATTCTGGCCTCATCTCAGGGCCGCACAATGCCCGTAGCAGTGGTCCCCGACGTGCTTGTCGGCGGCGGCAACATCACCGGAGTGGCGCGGGGGTCGGCCAGCTCAGGCTCTCCCGATCCGATGGGATCGAGGCAGGGGACTCTGCCGGGCATGTCTGTGGGGTGGGGGGGTGATTACTTTATTTAGATCTACTAGGGGTCTCTGTGTAATTTTTTTTGCCAGGTCAACTTCTTACAGTCCGGTCCCACCTGTCAGAAAGTGATTAAACGGGCTAAATCATCTGATCAATACATTTTACAATTTTTTTACTAGAAACGCGGTGATTTTTACACAAAAATAGGAACTAGGTGGTTTTCTACAACCTTGCCCAAAATGTGATGGTTTTCTGTAATTAACTCCTGATCTAGTCACACGCATATATCAAATGGCATGCAAATCGTTGACATCATCGGTTTTGTTTTGTTATACATGCGCGCCTTGCACGCTGACAGATATGTATCCCCATTCAACTCATGACATTGGACCCTAGAGCTGACAATAGGCGCCTCTGCACTATGTTAAGCATGCGTGGAACATGTGGATGAATAACAATTGGGAGATATAGTTGCCTGCACGCCATCCTCGAGTCCCCTCGTGCGTGGTGTGGAATTATAAGACACGGAGAGTAAAAAAAATGTACGCAAACTAGCTCATTTCGTACTCTCTCTTAGTGATCTAAAAGCATTTACATTTGTTTACAGAGAGTACATTTATTATCTGTTGTACGTTCAACTCATTTCGTAGTCTCTTTTAACTCAATACAAACATAGACGCTCATCAAACGCGCGTACACTGACAACTATAAACACGCATATGCATACTCTACTTCTATGAGCATCTATGAGATATTGAGCCGGCATCACATCTTCAAATTGAAGAAGTCACCATAGACGTCTCCGTAGTCAACATGAATGTCTTCTCTCACACTAAACGAACATCAGCGAAAAGACAAAAATACTGTCAAAAAAATACGAGCACTCGTACCAAGTGTAGGACTCGAACCATGATGAGCTCGTTTCATCACAAAGAACCTAACCGTCTGGTTCCATGTTCAAAGCTTGGATCTCAATGGAGAACCCAATCATGCTTCGATCCCCCATTTGGAAATCATAATTCCTTGCAATTAAGCTTTGAAATTATCTAGATGTTTGTATAATCTGATGCCTTTGCATTCTTCTTCATCTGGTTGAGTACCGATACTCACATCAGCTCCATTGTGGACCGCTAGACCCTTTGCTGGAATTTTATCTGACAGCATCCTTCATATGCAATAACCTTGTGAGCCTTTCCTCGGATACATAAAGCCTTTGGTAATTGTATTCTCTCCTTTTGTCAACCATGCTCTGCTTTCGAGCTTGTGTTGTTTACTTCTAAAGATTATGCAATAGGTTCCTAAGATGCCCCTATGGGTTGAACCTATGCCTCCCCTAATCCGTTTGAACCCGAGAGTTTTAATCAGTCATACTCTTCTGGTGCTTCGCCAGATAAAATTTCAACACTACAACTTCTTCGTAAACGAGAAGTGAATGAAAGGTTATGCATTGCAGAAGTGGGAGTCGACCTTGAACATTTGTGTTCATGCCCACGGACACGATGTGGAACTTATCATGAAAGCTTCTTGCAAGAATATTTAATCATTCGAATAATTCTTCCAGTGTCACTACTAGGAAAAGGGCTATAGATAGGATTGATACTAATGGCGCACCAGGGAAGCAGTGCGCCACTACTATATACTAATGGCGCACCTGTTGGTGATGCGCCATTAGTGTGGAAGACACTAATGGCGCACCAGAAACAGGGTGCGCCACTAGTATTACATTTTTTTCCATTTTTTCATACATACTAATGGCGCATCAGGTAGACAATGCGCCATTACTAGTTCTAACTAGTAATTGCGCACCTGGCAGTGAGTGCGCCATTACTGTAATTTTTTTCTTATTCTTTTTATTGCAAAACTACTAATGGCGCACTGTCTCACAGTGCGCCATTACTAGTTTAAACTAGTAATGGCGCACTATTAGACGATGCGCCATTAGTATATATATTTATATTTTTTACTTTTTTGCAAAACTTCTAATGGCGCACCACCTGCAGGTGCGCCATTAGTAACCCTGGTGCGCCATTAGTAACCAGGGTTACTAATGGCGCATTCCCTTGTGGTGCGCCATTAGTAACCTGGGACCCCAACAAGATATTTTGGACAGCCCCACACCTATCCACTCACTTTCCCCACTTCATTCCCTCCACCTCCTTCTCCAAGCTTTCGGCTGCCTCCTCCTCCTCACCTCATTTGCACCATAGATTCATCAAAATTAAGTGGTGAAATTACCTTTTTTTGATAGGTAAGTAAGGGGAAAGCTATCTTCATGATGTAGATCTATTTTTTCTCTCCCTAACTCGCTCCAACAACGTGCACATGCACTTTTTGTGGCCTAGCTAGATCTATGTATGTTTGTGGTGTTGCATGTGTTTGTGGTGTTGCATATATGTTTGTGTTTGAAGGTATCGGTATTTGAAATGCGATAGTTGCCAATATTTTGTCGGAATGTTTTGATTCATTTCCGTTTCGGCGAGAATTTTGGCACTATGCATTCTTTTTGGTCCTATTTTTAGGGAAGGTCATGCCAAATTTTTTTTGGTTCTAAAATATCGTTTTGCTCTACCCCGCAGGCGACCATGGTCCGCACGATGACTGAAGGCATCGTGAATAGGTTTTTGAGCTCCGCGAAGGCCGAGATGCTTCAAAAGAATGAGACAAAGATAAGATGTCCGTGTCGAAGATGCAAGCTAAAGAGCCTTATTGCGGACCCGGATTCCGGGCAGGTGCGGGACCACCTGCTCTTGCGTGGTTTCATGGATGGCTATCGGTGGCAAGGTGATGAAGATGACTATGAAGTCGTCCATGGCCGGGGCCGGGCAAGAAATGAGGAAGGGCAACAAGACAAGTACCACCGCAGCGAGGGCGGGCGAGAAGACGAAGAATCTCCAGGACATGATCACGACGGTGATGCTGTACACAGTCATCATGTAGAAGATGTCGTACATGATGATGAGGAAGATCAAGACGAAGGGCATGATCATGAAGATGAAGATGCCGGAGTAGACGGCGATGGAGGCTGGGTGCAGGACCCTCATATTCAAGAGCTACTTCTCAAGCAGACGGATAACGCAAGAGCTGCCGCCCGAGAGAAAGCCAAGATGGATCAACTGGAGATAGACACGGTTACTCCATTGTATGAAGGATGCAGGCCCGAGGATACCCGCCTGAAAGTAACGCTCATGGCTCTGGAGATGAAGGTAAAACACAAAATGACCGACGCATGCTTCGACGAGAACATGTCATTCTGGCACGAACGTCTTCCCAAGGGGAACAAGTGCCTGACCAATTTCGAGGAGGCAAAGAAAATCGTGTGTCCTCTGGATTTACCGCACGTGAAATACCATGTGTGCATGAACAATTGTATCATTTATCGGGACGAGCACGCGGAGTCTACCATATGTCCGGTGTGCGGCGTCACTCGATACAAGAAGAGGAAGAAAGCTCCTCGAAAATCGGTGTGGTACTTTCCGATCACTCCTCGTCTGCAGTGATATTTCGCGGACCCTAAGGTAGCAAAGCTCCTGCGTTGGCACGCAGATAGGGAGGAGAAGAAGCGGGAAGATGACGGAAATGATCCGGAGATAAATAAAAAAGACAAGATGCTGAGTCACCCTAAGGATGCGAGCCAGTGGCAAGCGTTGAACTTCGAATACCCAGAATTTGGGAAGGATCCAAGGAACATCGTGCTAGGCGCGAGCACCGATGGAGTCAATCCGTTTGGCAGCCAGAGAAGCACACATAGCACCTGGCCTGTGTTTGTGTGGATGTACAACCTTCCCCCCTGGTTGTGCATGAAGAGGAAGTACATTCACATGAGTATGCTAATTGAAGGGCCGAAACAACCAGGGAATGACATCAATCTGTATCTGGGGCTGCTGAAGGAGGAGCTAGACATGCTGTGGAAAACGCCAGCCAATACGTGGGATGCCGCAGAGAAAGAATATTTCCCTATGAGAGCCGCACTGCTCACGACGGTGCACGACTATCTCGGTTACGGATATCTCGCGGGGCAGGTAGTCCACGGATTCTCTGGATGCGTAAGGTGCATGGATGACAACGTATTGCCAGCTAGATAGAGATCCCGGGTCTTCGAAAACCGTGTTCATGGGACATCGAAGGTGGCTTCACGACGATGACCCGTGGAGGAAACGCAAGGATCTGTTCGATGGTGAAACCGAACCCTGAAAACGCCTGTGTACGAGGAGCGGCGAGGAAATAGACGAGTTGTTGAAAAATTGGAAAGACTGCCCACTGACGGGAAAGAAGCAAAAGGCGCCAGAGCCGGGAAAGAAGAGAAAGGCGCCAGAGCCACTTCTGAAGGTATGGAAAACGAGGTATGTTTTCTAGGACTTGCCGTACTGGAAGATCCACCGTGTGCCTCACAGCCTTGATGTCATGCATATCACGAAGAACGTGTGCGAGAGTCTGCTTGGTACCCTGCTCAACATGCCAGAGAGGACCAAAGATGGGCCGAAAGCAAGGGCAGACTTGAAATCAATGGGCATCAGCCAGGAGCTTCACGCTAATGATGATGATGATGATGAGGCGAAGCAGGACACAGAAAGTCGTCGCAAAGGCAAAAAGGCCAAGAAGACTGGAAATGACTACCCTCCCGCATGCTTCACTCTAACTCAGGAGGAGATCGAGCAGTTTTTCACCTGCCTCCTAGGAGTAAAACTTCCTTACGGTTACGCGGGGAAGATAAGCAGATACCTAGACCCAGCGAAGCAGAAGTTCAGCGTAATGAAGTCTCACAACTGTCACGTGCTGATGACGCAGATACTTCCAGTTGCAATCCGTGGGATTATGGATGCGCACGTCCGTGAAACGCTATTTGTCCTATGCAACTTTTTTGACGTCATCTCTCGGAAGTCGATTGGCGTGAGGCAACTCAGAAGGCTACAGGCAGAGATCGTGGTGATACTATGCGAGCTTGAGATGTACTTCCCGCCCGCATTCTTCGACGTTATGGTGCATCTGCTGGTCCATATTGTGGAGGATATCATCCAACTCGGGCCGACGTTCCTGCACAGCATGATGCCGTTCGAAAGGATGAATGGTGTCATTAAAGGATACGTTCGCAACATGTCACGTCCAGAGGGAAGTATAGCCAGGGGCTTTCTGACCGAAGAGTGCATCTCCTACTACACGAATTATCTAGGCATCGAGAACCCCGTTGGTCTGCCCGTCAACAGGCACCTCGGCAGGCTCGCTGGATGGGGTCACCGTGAGGGTCGCCGTGAAATGCATGTCGACTTCGAGGGTCGACTCGCCGACTTTGAAAGAGCAAACCTAGTCGCGCTACAACACATAGACGTGGTCGATCCTTGGGTGGTAGAGCACAAAACCTTTATTGAGAAGACGTACAATGACCGAGGCCAACAGAGGACGGACGAAGATATACTCAAAGAGCACAACTCATGTTTCACGCGTTGGTTCAAGCAGAAGCTTCTGTCGTACCCTTTACATGAGGATTCTTCCGCGGAAGAACAACTCATATTCGCCATGTCACAGGGCGCCGAGCACAACCTGATGACCTATGAGGCGTACGATATCAACGGCTACACATTCTACACCGAGGACAAGGACATGAAGAGCGATGGTTATCAGAACTCCGGGGTAACGATGGAATCCTACACCGGTAACGACAAGGACAGATACTACAGAAGGATCGAGGAGATCTGGGAGCTGAGCTACGCTGGAGAGAAGGTCCCGATGTTCCGTGTCAGGTGGGCCAAGAGCATCCTAAAATAAGACCGGTATTTCACCACCATGGTTATACCCGAAGCCAAATCCAAGACCGCGGGCGCAAACGTCACCGCGAAAAATGAGCCATGGGTACTGGTTTCACAAGTGGACCAATGCTTCTTTATTACCGATCCGTCAAAGCCCAGTCGTGTTGCCGTTTGGAGAGGAAAAAGGAAGATCATCGGAATGGATGGAGTAGCCAATGAGCAAGACTTCGACAAGTACGGCGACCCGAAGATCGAACATGACGACGACGATGAAGTAGCAGCATACACCACAAGAAGAAGCAGGACCACCCTACCTAAAGGACGTCCGTTCCACAGAAGAACTCCATTTGCGAAAAAGAAGGGCAAGAAGATTGTGAACAGATAGCTAGCTAAGATCGGTTGTATTTAAATTGTAGCCTTCATTTCTCGGGCACTTTTTGATATCATGAATATTTTTGTATTCAATATGAAAAAATATTTCTCGGGCCTACAGAAGATCGATTGTATTCAATATGAAAAAATATTGAATATTCATGAGGACACTCGATCTCGATCCCCCTCCCTCTCGATAGCTATCCCCCTCGCCAGATCCCCACCACCCGCCGCATGAGCACCCGGCCCCCCGCACCCTCCCCCGCTGCCACCGATGATATTTTCAAGTAACAAATTTGAACATATTTTTAAAAAAATTATTACTGTTTTTATAAAAAATATTACTGTTATGATTTAAACAAGTTTGAACATATCTAAACACAAATAAATATCAAACAGCATTTAAAATGCAAAAAAAATATTGCGGAGCCTAGGAATCGAACCCAGGACCTCCTGGTGTGTGTGCTGCGTGCTGACTAGTCGGGCTAGTGGGGGGTTCTGATGTGGATTGGGTTAGGTGCAATATAACCTGTGCTCGAACTGTAATAAAAAAACATTCTAATGGCGCACCGCTGCGGGGTGCGCCATTGCTATCTAAAAAAAGATTTCTAATGGCGCACCGAGGTGTGGTGCGCCATTAGTAAGCTTCCCCCTAGCTATCCTCCCTCTCCCTCTCCAGATCCCCTTCGACCCTCTCTCCCTCGCCACCAGATCCACCCACGCGCTGCCCCGACCCACGACGCCGCCGCCCCGACCCTCACCGGACTCCACCCCCGCCGCCCCCGCGCCCCCACCCCTGTCGGACTCCACCCCCGCCGCCCCCGCGCCCCCGTGCCCCCGATTCCATCTCTCCCTTTCGGTCCCTCCATCCTCCAGGCCTCCGCCACCGCCGGCCGCCAAGGCACCAACCACCTCCTCGGAGGCAGAGCCTCGGAGGCAGCGCCGCCTTGCCAACCACGACGCCGGCCACCTGCTCCTCACCAACCCCCATCAACGAGAGGAGCATCCGGTGCCCCCGCCCTCGAGTTCGTTGACGACGCCGTCCTCCAGCCGCTGCCGCGGCTGCCGCCGTCCTCCCGCCCAGGTACCTCTCCTCCTTCCTCCTTCCTCCCTCTCCCGTGTTCCTAGGTTCCTAGGTTCAGACAGACAGTAATGACTGTGTTCCTAGGTTTAGACAGAAAGACAATGGAGAATGGAGATGCCATGCTAGTAATTCATTCCTTTTCTTCTAAAATTGACAAATTTATCAGTCTCTGTTCCCTGGGTAATGATGAATGGATTCGCGATGGCTGCAGATAAACACCTGCAACGCCTTCTACTGTGACTACTTCACCCCCCAACTCCACCTGTAATGTCTGAATTTTGTTACTGATGATGATAACAGTAAAGTTTGTGCACTGTAAATTGACATATGGAAGTAATCTGTTAATCTGAATTTTGTTACTGATGATGACAGGAGATTTGTGCACTGTAGTTTGTTAATCTGGACAGCTTAGTAGCTAATGCATTCAGTTAACCAAAGTTTAGTTCTTCTGTACTGTTATTTGTTAATCTGTTACTCCATTTGTTACTGAATTTTTCTCTTGGGGTTTAGTAGTGAGAACATGCATGGTCCAGCATTCAGTTGGAGTATTGCCTAGGTTCAATTAGGTTCAGTAGTGCTACTAGGTTTAATATCGTTGCTCATGTGCTATACTTTGGCAGCCTGGAGTATTATTTCCAAATTGGAGTAGTAGTGACCATGTAGTGTAGTGCTGTGTACTGTAGTTCCCACTCTTCTCAAATTGGGGTATGTAGTGTAGTGTAGTTCCCTCCTCAAATTACTTGCGAGCATATTGTAACTATTTTCACTCTGTCCTGAAGGTTTTTGACTACATAATCTATGGTGACCCACACTCTGTTGGTTCACACTCATTGAGTTCGCTCGTGAAGGTATTATATGTTCACATGGTACATTTATGTTTTTCAGCAGCTAATTGATGGTTTGATACATGATACATTTCATGCACAGGGTGCTAGAGCTGCACTTAACTTGCTAAAATCATCCCCTTGTTCTTACTGGTTATAGAAATTCATTGCTTGTCCTATGTTTTCTATCAGGGTATTGTTCAGGAAGCTTGCTTGAGTTTGTGTCCTTTAATTTGTAAATCTGCAGTTCTAGCCACATTTAGCATAAGTTGTTGTATATACTATCATAAAGTTCAGCAAGAACAGGGCATCAATAGTGCTACTCTAGTATCTAGTTGGGGAGGGACAAATGGACAGGGCATCACTGTAGCTGTACTGCACAACAAACTATTAGTCTTAGGATTAACACTCCTCATATGAGATGAGAGGATTTTTTTAAATGGCTTCTTGCAGTTTTGAAAATTCAGTTTATTCGGTTACTAAAAATTCAGTTAATTCAGTTAGGGAAACAAATTTCAGAACTTTTGTTTGCTGTAACATATTGATGTGCTTTGTAAAACTTGTTCATGTACTGAACTACTAATGCCTTGTGATGCTCTGAATTACTTGTGATGCCTCTGAATTACTTGTGATCACATTGAGAAAGACATGCAAAGATGATGATCAAAGATATATATTTCAGATTTGTATAGTTTCAGAGATTTGTATGACCAAAGATACAGTTCAGATTTGAATTGTTTCAGAAATTGCTATGACCAAGGATGCTATTGTATATAAATGGGCTGCTGTAGAACTGTTCTTCATCTTTACAGTGCTGTTGTATAGAAATATGCTGAATTTTCTGCTCTGATTGTTGCTCAAAGAAATTTAGCAAAAAAATGGGGTCCTGGGAGACGCTGCTGCTGCTTGAGGCCCTTGAGAGGCCCTTCGTGTCGTGATGATTTTGCAGGTACCCCGAGAGGCCCTTGAGTTTGCCGGAATGTCGATTAACTTCCGTTCCGGCAAATTCGGGTACTCCATATGTCCTATTTTCAGCAAAGGTCATGCTGAAATTTTCCGTGAATTTTAGCATGACTTTGCTAAAAATCGGACATATGAGGTACTTGCTACTAATGCATGGGCCGGAGTATCTTAGTACTTAATTAAGTAGGATCAACTGCCCCTTTATTCTTGCTGCATTAAACCATAGGTGGCAATAGAGCCAAGTGATTAGGCCCAACTTAGAATTCTCCTCAGCATCGATAAACCCTAGATGATAAACCCAACATAGGTGGCAATAGAGCCAAGTGATTAGTGCCAAGTGATTAGGCCCAACCTAGGGTGCCTCGGCATCGATAAACCCTAAATGATGAAAACTTAACTTAGCATTTAGGGTGCCTCGGCATCGACAAACCCTAAATGATGAAACCTTGGCTTTTAGGGTGCCTCGGTGTCGATGAGAACCTAAATGATGTACGCTTAGGCTTTTAGGGTGCCTCGGCGTCGACAAACCCTAAATGATAAAATCTTAGCTCTTAGGATGCCTCGATGTCGACAAACCCTAAATGATGAGACCATGATCTTGTTCCTTGACAACAACCAACTTTTTGACCAAACTTTTTTCCTATTTAGAGCGAAACATGGCCCACAATGATGAGGCCGGCGGTTCGGGCGGCAAGCAATTCTGGGAGCTGTCCCAGGAGTTGGAGGAAGAACCTCACCGCTATGAGCACGCCGCGGAAGACACCGATCCTGACTAAACAACCCCTAGTGGCGTCGGGGATGACACCACTGATGGTGCCGCCGAGGATGCCACCACTGATGATGGCGGTGCACACACAAATGGCAGCCAACCGAAGAGGCAACGGAAGGACCGGCGCCCAAGCGTGCTTGGCACCATCAGGGAGGAATTTACTAAAGTGGACTCCGACGGGAATCCGACGGCGCCCAAACAAGTAGTCAAGGGGTACTCGGTTTAGCTCGGGTGCATTCTCCGGAGCACCGTCTCGATCAACACCGAGAACCTAAGGCATAAGGACCACGGGAATTTGCGCAGCCTCCTCTTCACGAAGCTGCACGAACGATACAAGTTCCCCGCTAAGTTTGCAAACACACGCCTCTCAGGGAATAAAGTGAACAGTACCGCCCTCACGAGGATGAGCACGGCCCTGTCTACTTGGAGAAGCACGGTGAAGGCAATGATTGACAAAGGTGGTAGTTATGACAAGATCAAGGCGAAATATCCTTTGATGAGCGAAGATAAGTACAAGGAGTTCAAGATCAAGTGCGACAGTAGCGCAACCTCCGAATCAAGTCAGTGGGGGAAAGAAATGCGGAAGTTGAACTTAGGGGTCCACCAACTCGGTCCCGGCGGTTACAGAGTGGCGGAGCCTATATGGGACAAGGAGAACGCGGAGCGTGCCGAGCAAGGCCTACGGCCCCGCTTCGAGAAATACCGTGACAAGCAGACCAGGAACTTTCTTAGGGCCCGGTACAAGGAGGACCCGGTAACAAAGGAGCTTACCACGGATCTGAAGATCAGGGCACTCGAGCAAGTTCTGGTAAGGAATACACCCCCGCGTAATTAGCTCCATATGGTTGCATTCTAATTAATCCCCAATATTTCTAAATGGTTCAAGTTCCTTCCGCAGGACAAAGAAAGCAGTAGCGCGGGGTCGTCTCAGAGCTCCCCTTTCGACATCCCTTTGAATAGGGCGCTGAACATAATGAAAAACAGGGATAAGCTCAATAAGCCGACGTCAGCTGGTCGTGTGGCCGGCAAAGGCTTGTCCACAAAATGGTCGTCATACTATACCGCTGGTGGGCAAAGGGAGAAAAAGACCAGCTCGGAAAGCCAGTCGCGCGAGGTTGAAGCACTCAAGGCACAAGTGGCGCGGATTCCGGAGCTTGTCCAAGAGCAAGTGCAACAACAACTTGGAACGACGCTCAACGCCATGGTGCCTACATTGATTCATGGGCTGACGACATGGATTGCGGGCGGCCAACAGGGGCCTCCCCCGGTTCCTAGCTTCACGGCCAGCAACTCGCACAGCGCGCAGGTGGCGCCATTGGTGTCTCCGGCGGCGCCATTGGTGTCTCCGGCGGAGGCGGTATTCGTGTCTCCGGCGCCGGCACGGGCATTGGAGCTTAATGCACCCGGGTGTACGCCGGCCGGCACCTCGCCAGCAAGCTGCCCCTCCGTCAGTTGCACGCCCGCCGTTGACGGTGCCTCGACATTAGCCGAGCTCGACGACATCACGGTAACTAAGCCTCTTGGCCGATGACTTCATCTCCTTGCCTTTGACTGGGCATCCCTGACGCCCTACATGTTTTCGCAGGGCGCCGCCGACGTTCCTTGCACTCTCCTGCACTTCGTGGGCGCCGAGTTGGTCGATGTCGCCAAGGGCAGAATCGTTCAACCGGGCAACCCCGTGTTCCACGGTAATCCGATGCCACCCACAATGTATAGGGTTGAAGTGGTTCGGGTGCTGCCAGGCTGCGACAAGCTGTTACCTCCGATTCGACCCGCTGGGGCCGACGAAGAAGATGAGATGACCCTCAGCGCATGCGTAAACTGGCCCCTGCTTTGGCCGAAGAGCCAGATTCGTTTGGGGACGGGGGACACCACCCCACAAACAAGACCGCCAGTCGTGCCGGCGCGAAGCCATGGCAAGAACGCCGCAACGCTACCAGACCTGCCGGACATCCCTATGGCACAGGATCCGGACAGCCCTATGGCAGAGGATCCGGACGGCGACGACAACAACGACGGTACATTTACCAAAGTTGATAAGTACTTTGCCGAACATGGGTACGCTGATGATTTCTGCGGGCCTCTTTCTCAAGAACCCAACCAAGACGACCGCGATCTAGCTGGTATGGCGGAGAAATCCAATTGCAACAGGCATCGTCTGGCGTTCAGTTCTCAGGACACGCCTCCAGCTCCCACCTTCACCGAACCTCAGATAGCTGAGGTGCGAAATATTATCAGCCCCAACACGCTCAAGAAGGCGGTCTGTGAGCAGAACTCGGTCCCATTACAGGAGATCAAGAAGAAGGGACGGAAACGAAAGACTAACAAGGGCGCCGGTGCGAGCCAGCCGGCACCGAGTTTGATCCGTGCTCAGGATGGGCCGCCTTCACCTAAGGATATCTCGAGGAGGGTGCATGTGGCGGGTAGGGCGATGCTACCGCCAAATATGCTCAATGCTGCAACTGGTGCTATGCGGAGTCTGCACGACAGTGTTCTTTCTTTGGAGAAGCGGCGTCTCAGAGAGAAGGATGTGGCATACCCGATTTTCGTGGCCAAGGTGCCAAAGGGCAAGGGCTTTGTGGATGGCGACATCGGGGGTATGATCATCCTGCGGTTTGATGACATCTGTGCTATGTTTAACCTTCATCCGTTGCACTACACCTTCGTTCGGTTGTTTTCGTTGAGTATGGAGATGCGGATCATTAGAGACAAGACCCCGGACATCGTGATAGTCGACCCCTTCTACATGCGTGCCAAGCACTTGAGCAGCGCTGGGGACCGCCAAGTTGTGAGTTCACACCTCGAAGGCTTCATTCTGGCAAACGCAGATAAGGATAACTTCCTTGTGCCTTACTTTCCTGAGTAAGTCATCCCTTAACCGCCCCGTAACATATGATTTCTTAGATTTCGACTGTTCTTTTTTTCTAACATTTCGTGTTCTGTGCAGTGACACACATTGCACACTCATCCTCTTAAGCCCGAAATATTCCATGGCCACGTATTTAGACCCGAACCGTAACTCCAAGATAGACTACACAAATGTCAAGAAAGTTCTTGATGATGTTCTCCCCGGCTATGCCAAATCTGGAGGCACCTTCACCAGGGCAGTTCGTAAGTACGGCAAGCACATGTTCTCACACAATACGAAGTTCTGCTACGTCAAGCAGCCGCCTGGCGGTTAGAAGGATGCCTACTACACCCTCCATCACATGCGGGCGATCGTAAGGGACCATCATCACCTTCTGCTACCAGATAATCTCAAAGATTGGTCCGCGAGCTTGTCGGCAATCCAGGACGCGGACCTCAGACAAGAATTCTTTCGCATCCAGTCGGAGTTTGCGGACATCATCCATCAAGATGTCCTTCATACCTCGGGGCAGTTCTTCCTCAGATATCAACCGTCCAATAGTGAGATAGATGAAATGCTACAAATGCAGGGTGACAACGCCCGCGATTTCATGACCATCGCGACAGACGGCGGCTTCATCCACGCTCCTGTCCGATGAGTCGAGTCGAAAGTAGTGATGTGTAGTTCTGAAACATTGATTGGCTCATGTTGTAATTAAACTTTAATGAATTCGTATGTCTCTTTGGTTTGGACAGTTGTTCAACTTAGATGTAATCGATGCTATTTATTAGTAGGACCATGAATCGTGTTATTAGTGTCTTGCTTTTCTCTTCCGATCCTTTTGTTGCATACTTACATATTGCTTATGTATTGTCTGTTGTTTGGCTTGTGCAGAGATGCCGTCGTACGTCGTGTACAAGGGTAAGGTTCCCGGAGTCTACGACGACTGGGAGGAGTGTCGGAGACAGGTTCACCGTTTCAGCGATAACAGTTACAAAGGGTACACCACTAGGGCGGAGGCCGAATCTAGATACGCCCGCTATCTAGCGGGAGAGAGGAGGGAGCGTTGGAGGAACCGGATGAAGACCACTTTGATCGCGATGATGCTCATCGTGATGACCGCAGCTCTCTTCTATGTGATGGTAGTTTAGATGATCGATATCGACTTGTAATGTGAAGACAAACTCGATACTCGCGGTCTTGAGACTTGTAATGTTTTATCTTTGTTCAGTCTTTTGAATTCGGAGACTAATATGATGAATTGTATTCGGAGACTAATCTTCTATTGTATTCGATGAATCTGCTGTTGCTGTGTGCTACTGTCCATATTATGTCAAATAATATATTTTGTAACCTGTGCAAAAATCAGAAAAGTAAAAAAAATAAAACCTAATATTCATACTAATGGCGCATCACTACAGAGTGCGCCATTAGTATGCCAAAGTATACTAATGGCGCATCACCAAACAGTGCGTCATTAGTATGCCAAGTATGCTAATGGCGCATCCACCCACAGTGCGCCATTAGTATGCCAAAGCACATGGTTAAATATGGCCCCTGGGAGGCATACTAATGGCGCATGGTGTTCTATACTAATGACGCACTGGGTGGTGCGCCATTAGTATACCAGATACTAATGGCGCACCAGTGGTGCGCCATTAGTAATTAATACTAGTGGCGTGATACTAATGGCGCACCAGTGATGCGCCATTAGTAGGCAAAACTGGTGCGCCATTAGTAGGCCTTTTCCTAGTAGTGAAGTGTTGATGGTCAACAAGACCACTAGTTTCAAGAAAAAGGGCAAAGGGAAGAAGAAGGGGAACTTCAAGAAGAACAGCAAGCAAGTTGCTGCTCAGGAGAAGAAACCCAAATCTGGACCTAAGCCTGAAACTGAGTGCTTCTATTGCAAGCAGACTGGTCACTGGAAGCGGAACTGCCCCAAGTATTTGGCGGATAAGAAGGATGGCAAGGTGAACAAAGGTATATGTGATATACATGTTATTGATGTGTACCTTACTAGAGCTCGCAGTAGCACCTGGGTATTTGATACTGGTTCTGTTGTTAATATTTGCAACTCGAAACAGGGACTACGGATTAAGCGAACACTGGCGAAGGACGAGGTGACGATGTGCGTGGGAAATGGTTCCAAAGTCGATGTGATCGTGGTCGGCACGCTACCTCTACATCTACCATCGGGATTAGTATTAGACCTAAATAATTGTTATTTGGTGCCAGCGTTGAGCATGAACATTATAACTGGATCTTGTTTGATGCGAGACGGTAATTCATTTAAATCAGAGAATAATGGTTGTTCTATTTATATGAGTAATATCTTTTATGGTCATGCACCCTTAAAGATTGGTCTATTTTTGATGAATCTCGATAGTAGTGATACACATATTCATAATGTTGAAGCCAAAAGATGCAGAGTTGATAATGATAGTGCAACTTATTTGTGGCACTGCCGTTTAGGTCATATCGGTATAAAGCGCATGAAGAAACTCCATACTGATGGAATTTTGGAACCTCTTGATTATGAATCACTTGGTACTTACGAACCGTGCCTCATGGGCAAGATGACTAAAACGCCGTTCTCCGGTACTATGGAGAGAGCAACAGATTTATTGGAAATCATACATACAGATGTATGTGGTCCAATGAATGTTGAAGCTCGTGGCGGATATCGTTATTTTCTCACCTTCACAGATGATTTAAGCAGATATGGGTATATCTACTTAATGAAACATAAGTCTGAAACATTTGAAAAGTTCAAAGAATTTCAGAGTGAAGTTGAAAATCATCGTAATAAGAAAATAAAGTTTCTACAATTTGATCGTGGAGGAGAATATTTGAGTTACGAGTTTGGTCTACATTTGAAACAATGTGGAATAGTTTCGCAACTCACGCCACCCGGAACACCACAGCGTAATGGTGTGTCCGAACGTCGTAATCATACTTTACTAGATATGGTGGATCTATGATGTCTCTTACAGATTTACCGCTATCGTTTTGGGGTTATGCTTTAGAGACAGCCGCATTCACGTTAAATAGGGCACCATCGAAATCCGTTGAGACAACGCCTTATGAACTATGGTTTGGCAAGAAACCAAAGTTGTCGTTTCTCAAAGTTTGGGGCTGCGATGCTTATGTGAAAAAGCTTCAACCTGATAAGCTCGAACTCAAATCGGAGAAATGTGTCTTCATAGTATACCCAAAGGAGACTGTTGGGTACACCTTCTATCACAGATCCAAAGGCAAAATATTCGTTGCTAAGAATGGATCCTTCCTAGAAAAGGAGTTTCTCTCGAAAGAAGTGAGTGGGAGGAAAGTAGAACTTTATGAGATAACTGTACCTACTCCCTTATTGGAAAGTAGTACATCACAGAAACCGGTTTCTGTGACACCTACACCAATTAGCGAGGAAGCTAATGATGATGATCATGAAACTTCAGATCAGGTTACTACCGAACTTCGTAGATCAACCATAGTAAGATCTGCACCAGAGTGGTACGGTAATCCTGTTCTAGAAGTCATGCTACTAGATCATGGTGAACCTACGAACTATGAAGAAGCGATGGTGAGCCCAGATTCCGCTAAATGGCTTGAAGCCATGAAATCTGAGATGGGATCCATGTATGAGAACAAAGTATGAACTTTGGTTGACTTGCCCAATGATCGGCAAGCAATTGAGAATAAATGGATCTTCAAGAAGAAGACTGACGCTGACGGTAATGTTACTGTCTACAAAGCTCGACTTGTCGCAAAAGGTTTTCGACAAGTTCAAGGGATTGACTACGATGAGACCTTCTCACCTGTAGCGATGCTAAAGTCTGTCCGAATCATGTTAGCAATTGCCGCATTTTATGATTATGAAATTTGGCAGATGGATGTCAAAACTGCATTCCTGAATGGATTTCTGGAAGAAGAGTTGTATATGATGCAACCAGAAGGTTTTGTCGATCCAAAGGGAGCTAACAAAGTGTGCAAGCTCCAGCGATCCATTTATGGACTGGTGCAAGCCTCTCGGAGTTGGAATAAATGCTTTGATAGTGTGATCAAAGCATTTGGTTTTATACATATTTTTGGAGAAGCCTGTATTTACAAGAAAGTGAGTGGGAGCTCTGTAGCATTTCTGATATTATATGTAGATGACATATTACTGATTGGAAATGATATATAATTTCTGGATAGCATAAAGGGATACTTGAATAAGAGTTTTTCAATGAAAGACCTCGGTGAAGCTGCTTACATATTAGACATTAAGATCTATAGAGATAGATCAAGACGCTTAATTGGACTTTCACAAAGCACATATCTTGACAAAGTTTTGAAGAAGTTCAAAATGGGTCAAGCAAAGAAAGGATTCTTGCCTGTGTTACAAGGTGTGAAATTGAGTAAGACTCAATGCCCAACCACTGCAGAAGATAGAGAAAAGATGAAAGAAGTTCCCTATGCTTCAGCCATAGGCTCTATCATGTATGCAATGCTATGTACCAGACCTAATGTGTGCCTTGCTATAAGTCTAGCAGGGAGGTACCAAAGTAATCCAGGAGTGGATCACTGGACAGCGGTCAAGAACATCCTGAAATACCTGAAAAGGACTAAGGATATGTTTCTCGTATATGGAGGTGACAAAGAGCTCATCGTAAATGGTTACGTTGATGCAAGCTTTGACACTGATCTGGACGATTCTAAATCGCAAACCGGATACGTGTTTACATTAAACGGTGGAGCTGTCAGTTGGTGCAGTTCTAAACAAAGCGTCGTGGCGGGATCTACATGTGAAGCGGAGTACATAGCTGCTTCGGAAGCAGCAAACGAAGGAGTCTGGATGAAGGAGTTCATATCCGATCTAGGTGTCATACCTAGTGCATCGGGTCCAATGAAAATCTTTTGTGACAATACTGGTGCAATTGCCTTGGCAAAGGAATCCAGATTTCATAAGAGAACCAAGCACATCAAGAGACGCTTCAATTCCATCCAAGATCTAGTCCAGGTGGGAGACATAGAGATTTACAAGATACATACAGATCTGAATGTAGCAGACCCGTTGACTAAGCCTCTTCCACGAGCAAAACATGATCAGCACCAAGGCTCCATGGGTGTTAGAATCGTTACTGTGTAATCTAGATTATTGACTCTAGTGCAAGTGGGAGACTGAAGGAAATATGCCCTAGAGGCAATAATAAAGTTATTATTTATTTCCTTATATCATGATAAATGTTTATTATTCATGCTAGAATTGTATTAACCGGAAACATAATACTTGTGTGAATACATAGACAAACATATTGTCACTAGTATGCCTCTACTTGACTAGCTCGTTAATCAAAGATGGTTATGTTTCCTAACCATAGACATGTGTTGTCATTTGATTAAACGGGATCACATCATTAGGAGAATGATGTGATTGACATGACCCATTCCATTAGCTTAGCACCCGATCGTTTAGTATGTTGCTATTGCTTTCTTCATGACTTATACATGTTCCTATGACTATGAGATTATGCAACTCCCGTTTGACAGAGGAACACTTTGTGTGCTACCAAACGTCACAACGTAACTGGGTGATTATAAAGGAGCTCTACAGGTGTCTCCGAGGGTACATGTTGGGTTGGCGTATTTCGAGATTAGGATTTGTCACTCTGATTGTCGGAGAGGTATGTCTGGGCCCTCTCGGTAATGCACATCACTTAAGCCTTGCAAGCAATGCAACTAATGAGTTAGTTGCGAGATGATGTATTATGGAACGAGTAAAGAGACTTGCCGGTAACGAGATTGAACTAGGTATTGAGATACCGACGATCGAATCTCGGGCAAGTAACATACCGATGACAAAGGGAACAACGTATGTTGTTATGCGGTCTGACCGATAAAGATCTTTGTAGAATATGTAGGATCCAATATGAGCATCCAGGTTCCGCTATTGGTTATTGACCGGAGACGTGTCTCGGTCATGTCTACATTGTTCTCGAACCCGTAGGGTCCGCACGCTTAACGTTACGATGACAGTTTCATTATGAGTTTATATGTTTTGATGTACCGAAGATTGTTCGGAGTCCCGGATGTGATCACGGACATGACGAGGAGTCTCGAAATGGTCGAGACATAAAGATTGATATATTGGACGACTATATTCGGACACCGGAAATGTTCCGGGTGATTTCGGAGAAAACCGGAGTGCTGGAGGGTTCCCGGGACCCCCCGGGAGAAGTAATGGGCCTCATGGGCCTTAGTGGAGAGAGAGACGGGCGGCCAGGGTGGGCTACGCGCCCCCTCCCCCCCTGATCCGAATTGGACTAGGAGAGGGGGGGCGGCGCCCCCCCTTTCCTTCTCCCTCTCCCCCTTCCTTTCCCCCTCCTAGTAGGAGTAGGAAAGAGGGGAGTCCTACTCCTACTAGGAGGAGGACTCCTCCTCCTGGCGCGCCCTGCAAGGGCCGGCCGACCTCCCCCCTTGCTCCTTTATATACGGGGGCAGGGGCACCTCTAGACACAACAATTGATCTTTGAGATCTATTAGCCATGTGCGGTGCCCCCTCCACCATAATCCTCGATAATATTGTAGCGGTGCTTAGGCGAAGCCCTGCGACACTACAACATCAAGATCATCACCACGCCGTTGTGCTGACCGAACTCATCCCCGACACTTTGCTGGGTCGGAGTCCGGGGATCGTCATCGAGCTGAACGTGTGCAAGAACTCGGAGGTGCCGTAGTTTCGGTGCTTGATCGGTCGGGCCGTGAAGACGTACGACTACATCAACCGCGTTGTTATAACGCTTCCGCTTTCGTTCTACGAGGGCAAGTGGACAACACTCTCCCCTCTCGTTGCTATGCATCACCATGATCTTGCCTGTGCGTAGGAATTTTTTTGAAATTACTACGTTCCCCAACAATAACATCTTCTCCTTCTTACGCGCCCACTTGGACGCTCTCTCTGAATCATTCCTGTCGCCTGCCTCAGCTGTAACCCCAGTCCCAGGAACCTCCGCGTTGGCCAGTGCCGTCAGGACATCCATCGCCTGGCTAGGCAGGGCAGTCGTCTGAATGGGATCGGCTGCCACGACAGAGGCCGCATGGTCAACAACGGCCGGTGGCGGAGGCTGTCTGCGGTACCGACCACGACCACCACCACGACCACCACGGTGACCACAGTAACCACCTCTCTGCCGGTAGTCTGGGCCTGAAGCTCCCTCGACAAAACCACCCGTAGGGCCGAGAAAAGATCTCTCAGCAGAACCATCACTCTGCCAGGCATAACCACGACCACCTCCCGTAGATGACGAGCCATGGTGTTGGCCATCCCCATATGCATCATAACCATCGTCCCCCCACTGTCCCCGGGGCGGATCATAAGACTCCTCAGCAGTCGAGTTCTGCCTCGTCTGCGTTGGGCCCGAGCGTTTTTGCGCCGGCCTCGTGACGTAGTGAGGCGGCGGCGTGGCACGAGGCTGAACGCCGTCAGAAGTGATCTGGTTGACCACAGCCGGCCTCGGGCCGTTGGCTCCGCCCTGACCTGCAGCAGTAGTCGCCGAGGAAGTCGGCCCTGCCGGCCGGGGTCCAGCATGCCCACCTCTGCCCACCGGAACCACGGGCGGCCTAGCCGTCACTGGCTGGGGGCCAGGAGGCATCCCGCCCCGACCCGCAGCGGCGAATCTGAATGTAATTTTTATTATTTTTGGTGTTCGTTGCACTGCCAGTGCCACGATTAAATATGAATAGTTTTGGGGCTAATTTTTTGCGGAAAAGCTTATTTAGTGCGAGGCGTAGAGATGGTCGAAGCTGGGTGCGTATGAACAGAGCAATCGATTGCACGGCGCATAGTAACAAGTAGCAGCAACGCAGCCTGTGCAGTGAGTGACTGGTCACTGTCCCCACTTAATCGCAGGTAGGCTACCACGGAACGCTACGCGGCTACGCAGTACTGTGGCGTGATTAAGCAGCAGTTAGACGCGAATCGATCGCAGATTCACAGCGCAGCCGAGACTACCGACCCCTCCAAGGACGACGTAACTACCATTTCCACCGTACGCGCGCCCTGCCTTTTTAGCCACTCCACAAGCGATCCGATCCCAAGAGCAACACCCAAGACAAGCATCGCCACACAAAACAGCGACCACCAAATCCAAAAACAAGCAAGAGACAAGCAAGAAAACCCAAAAATCGATCATACAAACACTCGTCATGGAGAGAAATCCACTACGTACGGTCGTGCTGTTAGCTATGCTGTCGCTGAGCTCGTGCTGCGCCTCGTCGACGGGCGGGGGCGGCGGCGGGCAGCTGCTGCACCCGGTGGTGCTCATCCCGGGCTCCGGCGGCAACCAGCTGGAGGCGCGGCTGACGGACGACTACAGCCCGTCCAGCCTGACCTGCCGGGTGTGGCCGCTGGTGCGCGGCCGCGGCGGCTGGTTCCGCATGTGGTTCGAGCCGTCCGTCGTCGTCGCGCCCCTCACCCGCTGCTTCGCGGAGCGGATGATGCTCTACTACGACCGCGACGCCGACGACTACCGCAACGCGCCCGGCGTCCACACCAGGGTCGACGACTTCGGCTCCACCTCCACCCTCCGCTACCTCGACCCAACCCTCAAGTAATCCAGCTCTTCTTCTTTTCTTCTGCTCCCTCAGTTCCAAATTACTCGTCGTGGTTTTTATTCAAATTTAAACTAAAATCACGACGAGTAATTTGGAACGGAGGGAGTATGTGTTTACGTCCATGGCGCAGACGACGTGGATTTTTAAAGCCTGCAGCCCGGCCCTGCTATTATATCTCTGCAATATTGCTTTAAGATCTATGCGACACACTAACTTTCTCTCATATAGACTCTTGAAGTTCAAACCTTTGCAACATGGCAAACTGTCCGACATAAACTTTTGACAAAAAATTCTCAAAGATTTATCCTGAATTCTAGTTAGAAAGTTTTGTCACGCTGAAAAGGTTTGAACTTCAAAACATGTCCTATGTGAAAGAAACAAAAAAAAGAAATGTGATTGCATGAATCACGATGCGGGGAATGGACCAATGACAATGACATTACATGCCAAAATTGGTGTGCAGACTCCTGACGGGGTACATGGACGTCCTGGCGACCACGCTGGAGAAGGCCGGGTACAAGGAGGGGCGCGACCTCTTCGGCGCGCCCTACGACTTCCGCTACGGGCTGGCCGCGCCGGGCCATCCCTCGCAGGTGGGCAGCGCCTACCTGGAGCGCCTCCGGCTACTGGTGGAGTCCGTGTGCGCGGCCAACGGCGGCAGGCCGGCGATCCTCATGGCGCACAGCCTCGGCGGGCTGTACGCGCTGCAGTTCCTGGCCCGCGCCCCGCCCGCCTGGCGCGCGGCGCACGTCAAGCGGCTGGTGACGCTGTCCGCGCCGTGGGGCGGGTCGGTGCAGGAGATGCTCACCTTCGCCTCCGGCAACACCCTCGGCGTGCCCTTCGTCGATCCCTCCCTCATCCGCGACGAGCAGCGCAGCTCTGAGAGCAACCTCTGGCTGCTGCCCACGCCCAAGGTCTTCGGCAACACCACGCTCGTCGTCTCCCAGCGCCACAACCGGACCTACTCTGCCAAGAACGTCACGCAGTTCCTGAACGACATCGGGTTCGCCGACGGGGTGGAGCCGTACCGGACGCGCACACGGCCGCTCGGCGAGGTCCTGCCAGAGCCGGGCGTGCCGGTGACGTGCCTGGTGGGCACCGGCGTCGACACGGTGGAGAGCCTCGTGTTCGGGGACGAGGGGTTCGACGCGGGGCCCGTCAAGGTGGTGTACGGCGACGGCGACGGGACGGTGAACCTCGCCAGCCTCATGGGACCGATCAAGGCCTGGTCCGACTCGCCGGCGCAGGTCCTCGAGGTGGTGGAGCTGCCCAATGTGTCGCACATGGGCATCCTCAAGGACAAGAGCGCCCTTGATCAGATCCTCAGGATTCTCGATTCCATCAATCTAAACGCCACGAGCACCACGACCTATCAGTCTTAGAACAAATATGTTTTGCAACCGTAGGTTTTTTTGGGGTCTTTTCGTTGGGAAAATGTTGTTGAGATTTGCTAGCTAGTGGCACTTGCCAAATGGGAGTAGAGATCAACCATGTTCTTATTGACTTCAACAAGGGTTCAACAAAGAGGCATCTAGTGTTGGTCAGAATAGAACGCGCGGGGATACTTTTTTTGCGAAACAAAGGATTACCCCCATCTTTTTCATCATAATGATGCATGCAGCCATCTTATTAAGCAAATATCCAAAGAGTTTATGATATGGTACAAACTCGCTCGGAGCTAAAAAAGTAAATTTAAGATAAAAGTTGCCCGGCAAAAATAGGACGGGATGACTAAACACCTAGACCTAGATCCATGTTTTTTAAACTCCTTGGATTTGAGGAGTTTTTTTTTCAAAAAAAATGAGTTAAAGTTTGAAAAGGTGTTTAAGAAGTTAAATTCAATTAGAGATGCCCTAAAATAGTTACTCCCTCCGTCTCACAATATAAGATCATTTTTGACACTATAATGATGTAAAAAATGGTCTTACATTTTAAGACGGAGGAAGTACTTTGTGTCTGTACAATGGGGATTCGCTCTTTTCCTTCCCTGTTCCTTGTACCTGGACAAAATGTTGTATTTCTATTATGTGACTACTAACAAAACGTGCATTAGCCCGGTTCGTAAAAAGCTGAATTCTGATTCGTCGACAGGGAGCTTAAATATCATGGTTCACCCTTTCTCCGAATACTCATGTAAAAAGCGTGGAAGGTTTTTCATCTCTACTTGTTATATAATTCTGGTCTGACAAAACATTCTCCTGTCGACGGAATTTAGTGAGTAGGCGAGCTTTCCTTTTCGAATAGAAGGTGACATGCCAACCATTTCCACGTGGCAATACCTTCCACTCTTCCTCCTACATGAGTATTCAGATCGGATCCAAATTGATTCGAGCAGCAGACAGCAGTACAAGTACGGCTACGTGCCTAGAGGCACAAAGCAAGAAGGGAAGAGAGAGAGAGAGAGAGAGAGAATGTCCTTGAAGCTTCTCCGGCGGCATACCGCCGGGCAATGCCACTTCTTATCGCTGCTGCTGCTGCAGCATCTCGTTCCCGTCCTCCTGCTCCTACCGCCGTCACGCCCGGCGTCAGCGGCGGTGTCGACGGTGGTCAGCCACCTGCCAGGATTCAAGAGTTAATTGTAAAAATCCATCACATTTGCGGCTAGATTTGCAGAAAATCACCAATTCGTTAATCCTTTGCAGAAAACACCAAAATATTTGTTAAGTCATTGCAGAAAGCATTGATCGGATGATTTAGCCCGCTTAATCACTTTCTTACAAGTGGGACCAGATTGTAAGGAAATGACTTAGCAAAAAAATAACACATACACCCTTTAGATCTAAAAACAAAAGCAATCAGATCCTGGCGCTTGGTCAAGGTCGTACGTCGGCGTCACCATCCACCTCGCCTCCCCTCTCCCTCTTGAGGCCATAAAGGGCGCCGGGATGGCCGCCACGTAGGGCCCCGCGCGCGGGCAGGCAGATGGCCTACGACAGCGACGAGGAGGGCATGGGCAAGAGCTGCTGGCCGCCCGCCGCCGCATCCGGCCATGGCGGCGGCGTGGTGCAGCTGCTTGACGTCAGGAGGGAGATCTACGACTGCCTGCGGGCCGTCGGCAACCAGGAGGCGCTCTCCGACCCCTTCTTCGACCGCGTGCTCGAGGACCACGACCGCCTCCCGCCCAGGTCCGTCAACCTGCCCCAGCAACCTGAACCCGCCGCCGCCGACATCAAACCTTGCTCTCTACGCCGCATTTTTAGTTGGCCCTGTTTCTCTGACCAAGCCCTCTGTTGGTCTGTGTCCGGCGGGTGCAGCTACTACATCGACGTCGACGTGAACCAAGGCGGAGGACGTGTTGTTGCGCAAGCGCTTCGTCGACGCCGTGGCGCACCTCGGCATCAAGAACGCCACCGTGCCGGCAACCCGGCCTGGGCGCCACCCTGCCGGATAGATGGCAGCGGCGTGGCGCCGGCGCGTAGTGGATGGCAACGCGCCGTGGGGAGGGTAGTGGGGAGGGTCTGATTGCTTTTGTTTTTTAGATCTAGGGGTGTATGTGTTATTGTTTTGCTAAGTTAATTCCTTACAATTGGGCCCCACTTGTAAGAAAGTGATTAAACGGGCCAAATCATCCGATCAGTGCTTTTTGCAACGACTTAACAAATTTTCCGGTGTTTTCTGCAAAGGATTAACGAGTTGGTGGTTTCCTGCAAACCTAGCCGCAAGTGTGGTGGTTTCTTGCAATTGACTCATTTCAGTTAAACGTTCGTTTTCACTATGGCGGTGAATTTCTTCGAATTGGTCCTAACTTGGACTATGTTTTAAGGGGGTGATGAAACAATGGCAGAGATAGAGTGGGATACACTATCCCTGCAGGAGGTGAAGGGATATGTCAAAGATCATATGGAGCTCTAGGAATCCATGAAATTTTATTTTTTCGATTCATGGGCAAGATATGGTGAGTGGTTTGGTGGTTCTTAACGATGACAACATGTGTGTGATGATGGCAGTTGGAGGAGTTGCAGATGTGTTTGTCAAGTGATTTTGATTTTGAGAATGAAGTTTGGGACTTGAGTGATATGGAACCTGATGCAGTGATAACAAGCATGAGCACTCCGAGATTAACTTCAAATGATAGTTTTTTGTGTCCCCTTAGTTCAACCATTTACTTTGTAGATTTTTTTGTCTTACTCCACTAACAAATGAAAATTATTGGTATTCCCAAGTCTGGCCAACTGGCTAAGACTCCAATGACATGATGGTGCCATCCCCCCAACTCTTTGCATAAACCACCTCTAGAAAATCAGAATGATAATTTGATGTATTGGTTTGATAAAAGGGCGGTTAACCGCGAACCCGACCCTTTCCTCTCACGCGCGTCCCCCACCCCCCGTCGCGGCGACGCGCGACCCCGTGCCTCCTCCCTCTCTGTTCCTCTCCTCCCCCTCTCCCCGTCGACGCCGTCGGCAGAGGTTGCCGGGCGTGGCTCAGGTGGCGCCGGTGGCGGCGGCTTGTCTTTCCCAACGCCATGGTTGCAGGAGGCGGGGCTTCTCCGGCTCCGGCCATGGTGGCGGTGCGGCTTGGGCGGTGACGGTCCGGCTCCGGCCGGGAGGTGGCGGTGCTTGCATACCTGCGAGGCGGCGCAGGGAGGCGAGTGGCAGCGCGAGGCAGCTCGGCCACGGTTTCGGTGGCCTAGATCGGGGCCCATATGGGTCGAAACGGGTCGGCTCGATCTAATGCATGTTTGGCGGTGGGGTGCGAGGTAGGAGGTGCAGGAGCAGCGACAACAATGGTTGTTCGGTTGCAGCATGCCTGTGGGCTTCACGAGCCTAATCTAGACCCAGTCGGACCCTGGTAGGACTACGGTGCCCCCGAGAGGGCTTTACAGGCCTGACCGCCTGGCCGGATCAGATGGCTGTCTCTCCACCGGACACAGATCCTTCCTCAAGATTCGCCCCGTGAACGAAACTAATAAAGGCGTGCTTCACGGCGGTTTGAACCTTGGCGGGTCGTGCGCACCGAGCCATCTTGATGATGTCGGTGCAGGTGTCCGGCTCAGGCTCCGACTCGCCGGTCTTGCCGATGAAGATGTGGATTCCGACAAAGGGGACCCGGTACCCGTATTCGATTGAATCGGGTCGGGACCCTAGCCTGCATCGTCAATGTAGATTTTGCCACGACAACTCTTGGTCATCTGGCCCACGGCGTATCCCTTGATCCCTGAGAAGCTGCCCTTCAAGAACTCGAAACTACCATGCGCTGGCCCCATGGTGGGCGTCAACTATCGTGGTTTTATCATGGCAAATGCTCTAGTGAAAGGACTTACGTGTGGAGCCATCGCAACTAGGTTAGCTTAAAGGGATTAAACAAGAGTTTACCCAGGTTCGGCCCCTCTCAATGAGGTAGAAGCCTACTCCTGCTTTTAGTTGTATTGCTTGGGTTTTGATTACCAGGGAGTGAATACGCTTGACCTAGTTCTCGATCGGTTGTTTTCTTAAGTTAACTCGCCGCCGGGTCACCCCTTTATATACAGGTTGATGCCCGGCGGCTTACAAAATCCCAGCCGACTCATACAAACGTAACCGGCTCGGTTTCTAACTAAACCCGCCTTACAGAACAAGTTAACATATGGCGGCTCACGCCTTTGGGCCTCAAGTCGCCTCCGGGTCTTGGGCCTTCAATAAGCTTGCTCTATGAACCGCCATCTTCATGTCTTCTTGGACCTTATCGGGCCTCTTCGTCTTTAAGTCGCCAAGGGCATGACCCGACCCCTCCTGTGCGGGTTATACCTAGGAGTTATATCCCCAACAGAAGGCGGATAAGAGATCCTTTCTATCAGCTTTGGCCATCGGCAGATTGATTGTGTCCATAGCAAGAATGAAAAGCATAGGAGAGAGAGAGAGAGCATCTCCCTAGCGAAGACCACGACCATGCCATATCGGGGAACACATAGATTATTGGCATATGTGCGAGCTTGTGTCTGACAAGATTGCAACACATAGTTGCGAACATCATCACAATTGATTGGAGAGATGAAGCCCTTCAGAAGATTGCAACTCTGTCCTGAGACGCCTCTAAAAATCTCCAAACGTCAGTCGGTGATGCACGAAGGAAAAGGATAACATCATCGGCGTAGATAGAAAGCCTTTGAGACACCGTGTCGGGAGGGAAGGCGGATAAGAGATCCATGCTATCAGCTTTGGCCATCGGCAAATTGATTGGGTGGACTGGACCAGTTTTAGAGAAAAGCATCCTGGTTGTTGCTTACTAATTTGACAAGCTCGGGTCGAGGCGCCTCGCAAGAACTTTTTGAGAAGTTCTTCGCGAAGCTGCGAGCTAGACTTATGGGTCTACAATCCAACCAAATGTTAGATAGGTATATCCATCTATACCTAATAATAAAGGGGGCTATTGCTTCTGACGGTACATCACGAAAATTGCCCTCAAAGTTGCAAAATATTACCCATCAATGCCACCTATAAGTGATAAAAAAATCGTTCCACGCAGGGGAATCCCCTGCCTGGGCCGGCCCATGTAGTAGGGACCTCCTATATTGCGCTCTGCACGCTGGGAGAAGACGCAGCGTGCCCGTTTGGGCCTGCCCATGTCCAGGCGGCCTGTTTTTTAAATTTCGTTTTTCCTTTTTTTTTCTTTTCTGTTTTCATTTTTTTCTACTTTAAATAATTTGAGACTTAAAAAATTCCAAAAATTTAAAAAATTGTACTTTTGAAATAAAATGTATAATAAATCATGAAATGTTTGTAGATTCAAAAAATGTTCACGATTTTTTAAAAAATATTTTCTTATTCGAAAAGTTTGAAATTTTGAAAACAAATGTTCAAGAAATCGGAAAATGTTCATGTTTTCTAAATACTTTGTGTATTAGAAAATGTTAATGAAATTGAACAAAATCTTGCCAATTCAAAAAAAAGTTCATCAATGAAAAACTATCCTAAAAGTTCAAAACTGTTCGTGACTTAGAAAATAGTTTATTCATTCGTAAAATGTTCGCTGATTCAAAAAAAGATCATGCATTTCAAAAAATGTTCGTTAAATAAAAAAATGTTCGTTGATTCTAGAAATGTTTGCCGATTCAAGAAAATTGTTTCAATATTTTTGGCAAATAGTATAAAATGTTCATGAATTCAAAAAATGTTCTAGATTTTAGAAAATGTTTGAAAATTTGTAAAAGTGTTCACGAATTTGAAAAATGTCACGCTTTTAAATATGTACACAAGTTTAAAACAATGTTCATGATTTCAAAAATTGTTCTTGGTTTCACAAAATTAAGAGTAATAGTGTATCTCGGTGATGCAGCAAAATGTGGTCATCGCCATTGAAGATTTGAAGTTATGATTTTTTTTCTCCCGTAGCAACGCACGAACTCTTTTGCTAGTGTCTATCTATATGCCCAAGTCAGTTCCTTCGACTAGAAAAATTCAAATCGGATTAGCGTATGACAAGTTGACAACAAGTGGTCACGTCATGTTTTTGCCAAAACAAAATGGTCACGTGAAAAATGAGAGAGAGAGAGAGAGAGAGAGAGAGAGAGAGAGAGAGAGAGAGAGAGAGAGAGAGAGAGAGAGAGAGAGAGAGAGATTATCATCAGTGACCAAGCAACAAGAGCGTAGCGTATGGAGTGAGCAGGGCAGGGAGGATGAAGGAGTAGTGCGTTGCGGGCATACGTACGGAGAAGAGAATGTACGTCAACGTATACGAGAAAACAAGGAATAAGAAGGTTTATGCTGGCCGTGTTAACCGCGTCGCTGCTGCTTTGCCGGCAGTGCGCGCCACTCCGTCCGGATATGTTTATCAACTCTCCACGCACTATATATCCCCAAATAGCTCCCGTGCCTTTTCCACATCATTCGCTCACGTCCATTCAGTTGCATCAACTTCACTTTGTAGCACCCCCTTGCTGATCATATCAAACGGATTAACCTAATCACGCTACCGAATTCCCCTCTCCTGCCTATTGACAATGGTCGCCATGCCCTTTGCATAGCGCGCGCGGGGACCGTGTGTGCGTCCTTGTGTTGCTGTGTCCGGCGAAGCAAGAAACATGGGGGCCAACGGCCGCAGCGACTGCGAGCACCACTCGCCGTCCTCAGCCCAATCGCCCCGCCGTGGCGGCGGAGACGAGCACCACTCACCGTCAATTAACTGCCCGCGCGGCGGCGCCGCGCCGTCCTTCCTGCTAGCAGCCGCGTTGCTCACTTTCTCTCTGTCCATCGGCGTCACGGTCACACTCGCCGTCACGTTCTCCACGTCATTGTCGCTGTGCCCTGTGCCGGCCTTGTTCTTCCCGGCCACCAGCGCTAGGCTCTTCCAGCCGGAGCCGGACGTCCCGCCCCCGGGGCCGGCCGCCGACGTGCCGCGGCTGGCCTATCTCATCTCTGGGTCCAGAGGCGACCTGGACCGGCTGTGGCGGGTGCTGCACGCGCTCTACCACCCGCGAAACCTGTACGTGGTGCACCTGGACCTGAAGTCCCCGGTGGAGGAGCGAGTGGAGTTGGCGGCGCGGGTGGGAAACAACACTGTTTTCCAGCGCATCGGCAACGTCGAGGTGATCCGGCGCGCTGACATGGTGACGTACCGCGGGCCGACGATGGTGGCCCACACCCTGCATGCATGCGCCATGCTCCTCCGCCGCAACCGCGACTGGGACTGGTTCATCAACCTCTCTGCCTCCGACTACCCGCTAATGACCCAGGACGGTACGGTCCTACCTTATTATTCCTGCTTCAATGGCTTTTGAGCCCAAATAACTGAATTATTGGTGTACACATATATATACACAGATGTCCTGCATGTATTCTCCACGTTGCCGAGGAACGTCAGCTTCATGGAGCATACCAGCAACCTGGGCCACAAGGCGTGAGTACTGTTTTCTACTCCCTTCGTCCCATAGTGAACATATGAACGTTTTTTACGCTAGTTTAAATTTCTTATTTGTCGACCGACCAGCTGGTCGGTTGGCGACGATGGCGACTGATTAGACGCGCGCTGCAGGGACGGCCGGGCGAAGCCTCTGATCGTGGACCCGGGGCTGTACATGTCGGCGAAGAAGGAAGTCTTCAACGTGTGGCCGGAGCGGGAGCTGCCGACGGCGTTCAAGCTGTACACGGGGTCGGCGTGGGTGGTGCTGTCGCGGGACTTCGTCGAGTACGTGGTGTGGGGCTGGGACAACTTGCCGCGGACGCTCCTCATGTACTATGCCAACTTCGTCTCCTCCCCGGAGGGCTACTTCCAGACCGTGCTCTGCAACGCGCCCGGCTTCGTGGGCACCGTCGCCAACCACGACCTGCACCACATCCAGTGGGACGTCCCGGCGAGGCAGCACCCGCGGGCGCTCGGGCTCGATGACAGGGACGACATGGTGGGCAGCGACGCGCCATTCGTGCGCAAGTTCGAGCCGGACGACCCCGTGCTTGATGTCATCGACGCCGACCTTCTGCTCGGCCAGGGGAGGAACGGCACGGCGTCCGGGATGTTCGTGCCCGGCGGCTGGTGCGGCCAACGCGGGGACTGCGGTGCCGTCCGTGCCAATGTCGACGACAGGGTGCTCAGGCCTGGGCCCGGTGCCAAGAGGCTGCGAAGGCTCATGAACAAGATCGTCAGGTCCGACGCCTTTGCCAATAGCCAGTGCAAATAGCAATGAATATGGTTAGACCATCTCTAGCAGACCCCGCATCCCATCGATCCAAAAAACACGTTTGCAGTTTGCAGAAAAGAGAATTTGTGGGCCGGCACGGACAGCCGCAGAGGCAGACCCCCAAATGGACCCGTATAAAAGAATATTCGCGGAATATATTTTTTACGAGTCGGCTTTTTGCGGGGTCTGCTCGGGCACCGCCGCATCGACCTGGAAACTGAAAACGCCCAATTCTCGAATTTGACATAGGTTCCGACAAATGTTCAAATTCAAACAACTTAACACAGTTTACGCGTAAATAAAAGTTTCAGTTTAGTAGGACAAACGAAAAAGAGGGTCTTGCAAAAGTGACAACCACGTCCGGCATCATCTTGGTCGATCTTCACTCCGCGTCATCGAGTCCATCTTGAAGTTCATCGCCACCACTGAATCCACCTCTGGCGCTTGTTCCAACTCCCGCACCGAAATCATCGACATTGGCACCATATGGAGCAGAGAAAACATCTCCAGCACTGTAACACGCACCGGCCGGCGCAACCATTCTCCTCTTCAAGATTTCTCTCCTTGCCATATCATGCCATTCTTTGGTGAGGTCGTCCATGTCATTGCGGTTCATTGTTATGATCTTTGGTGAGGACCCCGATTGCTTTTATAGTGTTTGGGGTGGTATCGCTGCGCTCAGAACGCTGCTACACACATAATATACTCTGGACGATTTTCGCACGATGGTACACATCAAGCCGTCCATGCGCAAGGGGAAAAGAGGACTGCACCGTCCAATCCTGTGTCATGCACAGTTCGGCCGGCCACTGTCGTCCGCCTAGTGGTTTCGCTGCACTCAACACCTACGTATCCTGTCTTGGGTGTGTGCGTATGTTGTGATGACATGCGTTTGTGCCGTTAGTTGATGAAAGTTGCTTTATATATAAAGCGAGCCAAAAATCTTTTTTAAATAAAAACAGGTGGAGTATTACAGTGATTTGACCCGCTCACGTGGACTAAGAATGATTGACGGATCACCTACTCACTTGTTGTTGTCATGTCAGAAGAAAAAATGACGGTGTGGATCATGCAAGTTGTCACCAAGAAAGCATGCGTGATTGGCTCAACGGGCCCCAAACGGTATAGATAATGAATGTACAAAACCAGCTGAAATTTGCGTGTGTATGCGACTTTTTTACCCCTCCGTGTCCCACATTTTCACACCGCGCACGAGGGGGCAGACTCTAAGATGACGTCTATGCTATATCTCCTCTCAGATTGCTACTCATCTCTGTTCCACGTGTGCTTAAGATAGTGCAAAAATGAGTTGAGTAGAGATACGTCTCTGTCAGCGTGCAAGGCGTGCATGTATAACAAAACCGATGATGTGCATGCATGTCATTTTTTAGTCGACTTGCATGGAATTTGATATATGCGTACGACGACTAGATCAGAGGTAATCCAACCGACGTAATGAAGATTAAAGAAAACGGAGACATGATAGAGTATCGTTGCGTTTTGCATGATCCTCTGGTGCGTCTTTGTTGGTTCGACCACTTGACTCCGGCATTGAGAAAGTCGCGCCATTTCAACGACGTTGGCTCACCCGGTTTTGAGGTAGAAGGGCAGAGGGCCATGGAATCTAGGCCGATGGATGACCACCGTTGAAGGCCACGCCGACCGCGAGAGCGGCAGAAGCAGCAGAAGGCTGGGAACAAGATGCAGCAGTAGCAGCAACGGCAAGGGGTGGTGTTGCCCAGCGGTACGCGCCCGGGCAAGCTCCAAGGACATTTTCTTAGTTTCTTCCTCGTCTGCCCAGGCAGAGGCAGACACAAAATACTACTGCTTCTCGCTTTGAATTGGATCCGATATGTTAATTAGTGATCGGAAGTCCTAGTTGAAGAGCTTTGAATGACTTCACCTTCTTTTAAATCACACGGTAATACTATTATTGAGTACACTGTATTTAAGTTTAACAATGCTAAGTGAAATCAACCGTGGGTGTCAACGAATCTGCTTACAGAAAAAAAGAAAAAAAATCGGATGCCATTATTTGCCAACGGCAGAACCTCCATAACATTACCACAGACCCTATGAAATGTGACCAAATGATAAGAAGTCAGACTTTAAGAAGAAAATTATCGCACATGTGCAGATGTTGATGAGTTCAGCCAACACGAGAATTTTCTTCCCGAAAGCGGGCTTCAAGCCAACACCTTCAACAAGGATAACACACACACATCGACATTATCGGATCTAATCAGAGAGATGAGACGAGAGCATGGGTTTACACACTAAATACGTGCATACCACTTCCTGCAACCTCTCGACATGATTTCACACGCCGATTTCACCCGTTTGGCTTGCCATAAAGGCATGGTTGAGTAGAAGTAAGTGATCTTAAGGGAATTGTATTTATGCCCCACACAAGAACATTCTTACAATGAAGAGAAAAAGAATAGTGTTTGATGTACTACCTCCGTCTCAAAATGTAAGGCGTTTTTATGGACCAGCACTATTGAGTGCATCTTTACAAGTGGAGAGATGCAAATTAAATATACAAGGATTTTTGTTAAGAGAGAAAGAATTGTGGGGTAAAAGCATCAGAGTGGCTCATTGTCAAGCCACCTTCGGGCCATGGCAAAGCTTTCTTCAGGTTGGTACTCTGGAGCGGTATGACCACCACCCTGCACAAACAAGTGATTATGAGCTCTATTACAGCTACCACACAACAGTTCCGTGGACAAAAACAAATGATCTAAAGAGGAATACAAGATCACCTTTACTGTTGCAAATGTCAAATTGTTCGCATATGCGATGGTAAATCTGCAAAATAGAAACGGTATGTTGCTCATAAGAAAAGATAGTGCACATGTCATGAAGCTCTTGTTTGTGCATGCCGAAGTGAAAAAAAAGAGAGTCCGACGAAATAACCCTGCAGCTTGACCGTCGAGATGCCATGCCCTCCAGTCATCGATGATGGAGAAATTCAAGGATCTTATCCATGCCTGCGTGCTGAGCTGAGGCACCATGAGATCATGGTCTCCGCTGCACTCATGCAGACACAAGGTGTTGGTTACAAGGTCTGGATTTTTTTTTACCATACCAGCTACTATGAATAAGAAAACTTGCTTCGATGCTCTCACCTGTACACGAGTGCACGGTAACCTCGCGTGGTGAGATTAAGATGGTACGGTATGCTGCTTGGCATGTCCTGTGTGTAGGGGAGTTCTTTTTTGCATCTCACCCACTCACCAACTGTTCCCTATTACCAAACTCGTTTTCGTCAATACTCTAGTTCTAGACTTCAATGTTTTGACACTAGATCCAGACGAATACCCTGAAAGAAATTTCTGGTAAAACATAACATGGCTTACCCCCTTGATCCCGAGAGCTTCTCTAGTCATCTTGTTATTCATCCAGAAGTATGCCAGGTAGTAACCGTATGTCTGCAGTTTTGAAAGGCATTCCAGATGAGTTTTTTGAATGAGAATAGTGTCACAACCATCTTGTAATCAAACTGACACTCCAGGGATAACGAAAGACTGACAAAACAATCGACGGTAGGTCGGCCAGGCGCTTCATTTGGCTCGATTGATTCTTCTAGCAGAAATTTTCTTCTTGTAGCATCATCTATGGGCTTTGGCGTGGCGACGACACATTTTTTGTACAAGACGTGTCCATCTGCGATTTCAGAGATGAGCTGCAGCAAAAAGGGATGCACATTAGCCCATGTCGAGAATATTATTAAGTTCAGAAAAAAAATGTCAGCACATAAATCTTACATTGTCTACAGTTTCTAGCACCTCAGCACACAGTTGATTCTCGGGGATTACATAATTCCCTTTGCAGTTTTTCATTGCAGCCTTCCGGGAAGAAAAGGAAAACATTGTACAAATTCTTTAGATCGACACACAACAAAAAGAAAATTATGGCCGCACTTTTGTCGAAGCGAATGAATTTGGAATTACCTCATATATTTGGTCAGATATTATCCCAAAGCCATGAGCCCCTTGAACTCGGAAATTTTTATCAAACTTTGGGTCTGTTATAGGATTACCGATCAGGTAGCCCTGGAAATAGTTAAATGCATTAACACAAGAAAGAACGAGAAATGTGTCATGACGATCCTACACTCCTTCCCCTCATTTCGCCATTGCAAGAATAACAAATGTTTGAAGGCCAGAAAATATCTTGCCTTGAGATTAATAAGAGGCTGCTCCCTTTTTTCAGTTCCTGGAGCATAGTAGAAGCAAATTGAAGGAGTGCTCGGTACGGTGACTCGAAAGGAAATTGAAAATGTGTTTGCTTTTCTAGTTTCCTTGGCACAACTTGCCGTACTTTACCAAGTCGTAGAATGCATGAAGTGACGTTATTAGGATTATGTTAGAGTGTCTGGAAGAGAAATTTACCTTGTAACATGTAGTGTGCAATAAGCGGAATCACCTTTCCCGCGTATGAATCTCCTCCAAGGTAGAAAGGATTTGAAAGGTACTGTGGGTGATCAGTGAACCACTGCACGCATAGACAGCCAGCCATTGAGAGGTCAGTACTCAGTAGTACTGAATTATTATTATTATTATTATTATTATTATTATTATTATTATTGCGGGGAAGTAGTACTGAATTATTGCACTGGGACAGCTCGATCGTCACCTTATTCAGGAATCTTTGGACTTGCAGAGAGGATGAGTAGTCTCCGACATCGCAACCTTTGGGGTCACGAGCATACGAGAAGCCCGAGCAGACCGGCGAATCCAGGAAGATGATGCTCGCCATCTGATGATTGACATCTTCAGTAAACCACAAAGCTCTACTTATATTGGAAGAAGAAACACGCTGGGCAATCAGTTGAGCGCCATGGTTGATGAGCGTCGGTCGGTCTCACCTTGGTCCATGACAGCGGGTTCTGTACCAGCCGCGGCAAACCGCCGGTGTACGGCGCCAGCACATACTTTACGGGGCCTGCGCTTGGTGAAAAGACGACGATGGATCATCATGGATGGATATGGAGCGGCCGAAGAAGTATCAATTTGCAGTGAAAAACCGGACCGGCCGGGAGCGGCTATTTGGTGGACTGACCAACTTCGAAGGCGAAGCCGGTGAAGCCCGAGCAGCGAGGCCCGCCGGTGAGCCACAGGATGACGGGGTCCGTGCCGGGGCTCCGCTCCGACTCGGCGAAGTAGTAGAAGAGCTCCGTCCCTGTCTCCTCCTCCACGCCCACGTATCTGCCATGAGAAACTCTCGCGCCCAGTTCAAGATCGTCGAACCAACGACGACGCACTAGAGCGCGGTGGGCGCACCATGCACATGCCAACAGAACATGCTTACCCGGTTTCGAGGTAGAAGGGGAGAGGGCCATCGAATCCTGGCAGGTGGGTGACCATCGTCGACGCCGACGCCGACGCCAAGTGCGAGAGCAGCAGCAGGAGGAGGCCGGGAACGAGGTGCAGCACCGGCAAGTGGAGGCGTCGCCCGGGTCCGGCGGTAGGCGTCCGGAGATGCTTGACGGACATATTGTTATTCTTTCTTGCCTGCTTGCTTTTTTCGTGTGCTAGCTTGTAGTAGTTGTAGGCACGGACTTCGTCCATATAGAGTACAACTCCAGCAGTCCTGCTCGCGTCGATTTAAATGGACGATTACTAGATTACAGTGATTTTGACCCGTTTCCAGGTGGAGTGGAAATGTGATTGACGGATCGCCTACTCCACTTATTGTTTGTCACGTCACAAGAAAAAAAGCATGATTGGGTTCTCCATTGAGATCTAAGCTTTGAACATGAAACCAGACGGTTAGGTTCTTTGTGATGAAACGAGTTCATCATGGTTCGAGTCCTACACTTGGTACGAGTGCTCGTATTTTTCTAACATTATTTCTGTCTTTTCGCTGATGTTCGTTTAGTGTGAGAGAAGACATTCATGATGACTATGGAGATGTCTATGGTGACTTCTTTGATCTGAAGATATGATGCAGCTCAATATCTTATAGATGCTCATAGAAGTAGAGTTTATAGGTGCCAGCGTATGTGTGTCGCGTCTACGTCTGTATTGAGTTAAAAAAACTACGAAATGAGCTGAATGTATAGACCCCAGCGGTATAGATAATAAATGTACTCTCTGCAAAGAAATATAAGAGCTTTTAGATCACTAAGAGGGAGCACGAAATGAGCTGAAGTTTGCGCACATCCTTTTTACTGCTCCGTGTCTCATATTTCCACACCGCGCAAGAGGAGACTCGAGGATGGCGTGCAGGCAACTATATCTCCCAATTGTTATTCATCCACATGTTCCACACATGCTTAAGATAGTGCAGAGATGCCTATTGTCAGCTCTAGGGTCCAATGACATGACTTGAAATAGGGATACGTATCTGTCAGCGTGCAAGGCGCGCATGTATAAAAAAACAAAACCGATGGTAACGATTTGCATGGCATTTGATATATGCGTGTGACTAGAACAGAGATCAGAGGTAGTCCAACCGACGTAATTATAAGATAAAAAAACAACGGAGACGTGACAGAGCACCGTCGCGCTTTGAACAAAATATAGAAGATGAAATTTTGAACTTTTTTGTAAACACGAATATTTTTCGAATTTGTCAAATAATTTTAAAATCACGAACATATTTTGAATTTTTAGAACAAATTTAGAAATAGATAACAATTATAAAAATCCCAAACAAATTTCAAACACAGACAATTTTTAATACGTGATCAAAAATTTGAAAACAAGAACATTTTTTTAATTTGTGAACAAGTTTTCAAAACAGGAACAATTTTTGAAATCCCAGTCATGATTTGAAAAGTTCTGATAAATTTGAACAAGAAAGTTTCAAACAATGTTGCAAAACAAAAAAAATGAATTCCTGATTTTTTAAAATGCAAACATTTTTTAATTTATGATTTTTTTTGAAAACATGGCCATCTTTTAAAACATTGAATGTTTTTAAAAGCACAAACTTTTTTTAAGTTTCCAAACAATTTTCAAAACATGAACTCTTAAAAAAAGTAAAATAAACTTGAAAAATAAAAAGGAAACGAAAAAGGAAAGAAGAAAGAGCAAAAGGAAAAGAAAAGAAAAAAGAAAGAAGAAAAATAAACAGAAAAACGAGAAAAAGTAAATACCTAAAAGAAAACAGGAAAACTGGTTCGGGGAACCTTCTAGAAGGTTCTCAAAACCAGAAAAACCGGCTGAGAAACTCTACAAGGTTCCCAAAACCGAAAAATGATGCGACACGTTAATGGGCCTGGCCCAGGTGATCGCTCGATAGACACGTCTCTGTGCGAAAGGTGGAAATTTTGAGGCAAAGTGCGTCCAATAGGAAATTCCAACCCTTGGCGCTAAGCAAAAAGAGGGCTAATCAGCCGCTATCAAACCGTCGTTGAATGGAGAAAACCGGATACATCGCCTGGAGTCCGAGAGAAAAGAGAATCGCCGAGCATGTTCGTCCGGCCGACAAAGGTTGGCGCAGCCCGTTCTTTACTGGCGACGGTCAAAAAAGCCGACAACCTTGAAATATTATTGATAATCCCCAAGGCCGGGAAAAGAAAAAAAACTCCATGGTTTCCCACTACTACTTGACACGCAGCAAGTGAGCGTAGCACTCGAATTAATCATCGGACACATCAGTCCGCCGACTATATTCAAGCACGCTGTCACCTACGCATGATTCTAGCTAGTGAATACACCGCCATGCGTGCCGTCGGTTGACGACAACCCAAAACCCGTGAAGTGACCATGACGGGGAAAGTTACTACTTCATCCGAAATTCATAAGATGTAGTGTAATGGGTTGATATCCTCGAGATACCAGGGGGTAATACTCGAAGGTAGATCAAAATAGAAACTCAAATGGAGTGTTGACTTGCAATAGCAGATACTTTAATCTTGTCATAATTGACGAGGCAATGTAATGGTTTCCTTTCATATGTATTGAATAAGGTTAGCATGGTCGAAACCATAGCTGCAAGGGATCCAATTTACTACACACTACTAGGAAAAGGCCTACTAATGGCGCACCGGTTTTGCCTACTAATGGCGCATCACCGGTGCGCCATTAGTAGCACGCCACTAGTAATTTTTACTAATGGCGCACCACTGGTGCGCCATTAGTATCTGGTATACTAATATCGCACCAGCTAGTGCGCCATTAGTATGTAAAAGCATGCACCATTAGTGTGCCTCCCGGAGGGCCATACGTAAGCATGGCTTTGTCATACTAATGGCGCATTCTCTGTTGATGTGACATTAGTATCCTTTGGCATACTAATGGCGCACCTGGTGGTGATGCGCCATTAGTATGAATATTTGGTTTTTTTTATTTTCTGATTTTTGCGCAGGTTATAAAATATATTATTAGACAGAATATAAAATATATTATTAGACAGAATATAGACAGCAACATCAGATTCATCGAATACAATAGAAGATTAGTCTCCGAATACAATTCATCATATTAGTCTCCGAATTCAAAAGACCGAACCAAAATAAAACATTACAAGTCTCAAGACCGCGAGTATCGAGTTTGTCGGAAGTAATACTAATCCTAACAAGTCCTACTAATCATCATCATACAACTTCTACTCGTTATTCATAACAAGTCATACGATCATCATCTTGATAGTCTTCGAACCAACCCTACTTAATTGTTCATCAGCACATGATCATCAGTATTAGGCAGGACCTAAATACCCTATTTAAGCTAAAATAACATAAAACAATATAGACCCTGACTCTCCATTATGGAGAATGGAGAACATCCTGTCTCCAATTCTTGCGCTTCGCTTCCTTTTGCTTCCAAGAAGCTCCTTACGACTGTCCATACATTTTTCCATCCTTTGATTTTCATGTCTCCACTTCTTTTAGAAATCTCGTATGGACAGTTGAGATTCGTAGGACGACATGGCTGTATGTTCAAAACATTAACACTACCTTTCAGATACATCATATGAGGCACACAATTCTCTGAGATTATTTGTTGAAAAACATAGTAATAACTTTATAGTTAGCAATGATGTACTAGTTTTAGAAGTATGCAAAAGATGCACAGATGTCATAATAGTAAAAATCTTACCAGGGTATCTCCATGGTAGTTACCGTAGTTGAATACATGCACTAATGGCTCGTATTTACCATAATGTTGAGGAGTTTGTTTGTGGATAATGTAATTTTCAATGTCAGTACAAAATCCGACCAGATGATTTTTCTCCTTGTAAGTTGTTAATTCGGAGCCATCGGTGTAGTGGGTTTTGTCTACCATCTCCCGCACATTCTTTGAACAATAAAAATAAGCTGTCAATGGAAATAAGTTGTCAACTATTTTGAAATAAACAATATAAATTAGCTAATAACTATGTTTGAGAAACTCACATAGCGGTAGAACTGGAGGCGTATCAACAAGGACCCAAATGTCCATATTGTCTTGGTTGATGTCAGGATTACCAAGATCCATGGTGATAAGCATACCCTCATCAAAACCATACATCTTGCAAAATGCTTTCCAATTTTTGCAACCAAAATGGGTTACGCTCTCAGAATTGTATAGATTTACTTCAAAGTTCACATCGTGATGAGTCCTTAGGTGAATTTTCTTTGTTTCAGAAATTTCATGGTCTTCAAAATCCATCCTCTCCAAGACATAGCGTCTTGCATGGCATGGGATAAGCTATACTCGAATTGTAAAAGATGAAAATTACACGTTGAAATAGTTGAAGTCATGCTTAATTATGAAAATAACACTTGTCGTCGTTTTGTACCGTTTCAACTTCGAAGGTCTCCTCAATCTTAATGCTGAAGCGCCGATCATCGTCCAGGTGAGGCATGTCGCACAGACCTCGATTGTCGTGGCACCAGTCGCACTCCGACGGGAGACTTTCGTCGTCCGATGATGATGACGACATATCCTGGGATAGCTCCCAGAATTTCTTGCCGCCCGAACCACTGGCCTCATCGTTGTGGGCCATGTTTCGCTCTAAATAGGAAAAAAGTTTGGTCAAAAAGTTGGTTATTGTCAAGGAACAAGATCATGGTCTCATCATTTAGGGTTTGTCGACACCGAGGCACCCTAAAAGCCTAAGCTTTCATCATTTAGGGTTTGTCGATGCCGAGGCACCCTAAAAGCCTAAGCGTACATCATTTAGGTTCTCATCGACACCGAGGCATCCGGGGCAGCCAAGTTAAGTTTTCATCATTTAGGGTTTATCGATGCCGAGGCACCCTAGGTTGGGCCTAATCACTTGGTTCTATTGCCACCTATGGTTTAATGCAGCAAGAATAAAGGGGCAGTTGATCCTACTTAATTAAGTACTAAGATACCCCGGCCCATGCATTAGTAGCAAGTACCTCATATGTCCGATTTTTAGCAAAGTCATGCTAAAATTCATGGAAATTTCAGCATGACCTTTGCTGAAAATAGGACATATGGAGTACCCGAATTTGCCGGAACGGAAGTTAATCGACATTCCGGCAAACTCAAGGGCCTCTCGGGGTACCTGCAAAATCATCACGACACGACGGTCGGAGAAAAACCCCAGCAAACTAGCACCACAATGTGCCTCTACTTTCATATGGATGAAAAGGCCACAGACCATATGGTCCTCTGCTTTCATATGGACAAAAATCAGCTCAACTTATACATACATATCAAGTGTGGTACTACCGAACACATATCAAGGGTATAAAGTATGGACTGTGACTATTGTCAAGTGTGGTACTACCGAACACATACATATCAAGATTCAAGAGCACATAGCTATTAGTCTTTGGACTAAGGGGCACTAGCACACTAGTAAGTGATAGGCAACCATCCTACATGGAAATGTGAAGAGTTACATGGATGAGTACCAGCTCTAAGTGAAGGCTCAATGGATTCAAGATCAACTGGCTGAAGTTGCCCAAACCTGCAAGGAAAAGAGATAATAATGATTTCGAACTGCTTCTGATGGCATACATAAGCATAAGTTCAGTCCCCCAAATCAAGCATGGTTTCTTACTGCCCACCTAAACAACCACCACCACAAGGAGCAGATGCAGATAACTCGCTCAAAAAGACTAATAAACACCAGTTGCAGATGGAACACTTCCTTTTAACCTTACTAATGATATATATGTTCCCTTATTGCAACATTGCTAATAGAGGATGACATCAATTTGCTGAAATAGCTATAACAGAACACGCATAATCAATCGGCTAGAGAGCTTTTTGCCCTTTCGCTCTCGGGGATAATTCAATGATCCAGTAAAACCATGAGGAGACTTACTTCTAGGCTAGCAACAACTAAAGGCAGAAGGGTCGACAACTCCCAGGAAACTTGTCACTAAATGGCCAGTAAAATGATCTAGTTTTGAAAACTCTGCTGCTTTGACAATCCATCAGAAACAGAACATCTCAAACTCGATTCAGTTGACTAACTAAAACATCTGTACATGGAAACATGAACTAAAACACCTGAGTCAAACAAACCCACAGGCAAACCATCACAACTAAAACTAGAACAATACCGGCATCTAATAGCACATACATATCATTACCAGCATCGTTCTGAGGGTGAGACCAACCTAATGCATAGCAAGTTAATTCAAGAAACTGCAGTTGGACAAAACATGAAATTTAGAAGCATTCTACAGAGAGCACAAGGAAGCAGAATGAAATCTCAATCTACTTCAGATGCATTTGCAACTGAACAATGTCCAGAGGTTGAGCAACTTGCATGCTTATAGCCTCCTGAAGAGTTGTATCACACACTGCCATGTAAACAGTTTAGATTCTTCCATGAAGCAATTGCAGCAAACCATTCGTGGTAGTTTAAGCTGGAAAAGAAAAGCATTTGGAAGCAGCAACTTCCTGCCTACTCAACTGAACTCATCTTTCACCATGCATAGGTTGGGGAGGGAGGAAGGGTGGAGAGGGAGGAAGGAGGAGAGGTACCTGGGCGGGCGCAGGGCAGGGGCCGACGCGGGCAGGCGATGCAGTCAGAGATCCGGGACGGTGAACTGCGCGCGAAGGCCAGGGGAGTCGAGTCAGTCTAGGGGGAGGGAGCTTACGGGCGGAGGGGGACGGGCGGAGGAGGAGGGGGCTTACGGGCGGTGGCGAGACGGTTGCGGGTCGGCGGCGGTCGTCATCCTGCACCCCATGCGGTCATCGGCGGCGGGATGGTTGGGGGCCGCGGCGGCTTGCTGTCCGGTGGGCGGCGGAGGAGCTGCAGTGGTGGGGGCGCGGGGGCGGGGGCGCACGTAGGGGCGGCAGCGTCGTGGGTCGTCGGGGCAGCGGCGCGCAGGGGCTGAGAGATGTGAAATGGGATCGACCGGGGATTGGGGCCGAGATTTTAGTCGGGGGAGGTATAGCAATGGCGCACTACCTAGCGGTGCGTCATAAGTAAGTTTTTTTCTGATAGCAATGGCGCACCCTCCTCTGGTGTGCCATTAGTAACATTTTTTTTCATTATTTCTTGTTGCATCTAATAATTTATTTATTTTATCAAATTTGTTATTTTCATGAGGACTAGAACAGAAGATATCATCAAATATCATCAATTTTTTTTTGAAAATATCATCAAATTTGTTTTTTTTATTTTTAATTGAAAATATCATCAAATTTGTTATTTTGAAGATATCATCAAATTTCTTATTTGAAAATATCATCAAATTTGTTATTTAAAAATATCTTCAAAAAGTGGGGGAGGGTGCGGGGGTGTCGGCGGAGCGGAAGGCGGTGGAGCGGGGAGGGGGATAGCGATCGAGATGGAGGGTGATCGAGATCGAGTGTCCTCATGAATATTCAATATTTTTTCATATTGAATATGAAAAATATTCATGAATTCAAAAAGTTCCCATGAAATTTAAAAATATTCATGAGCTATCAAAAAGTGCCTCATGAAATACAATCGATTCTGTAGGAAATATTTTTTCATATTGAATACAAAAATATTCATTTAAATACAATGATCTTAGCTTGCTATCTGTTCACAATCTTCTTGCCCTTCTTTTTCGCAAATGGAGTTCTTCTGTGGAACGGACGTCCTTTAGGTAGGGTGGTCCTGCTTCTTCTTGTGGTGTATGCTGCTACTTCATCGTCGTCGTCATGTTCGATCTTCGGGTCGCCGTACTTGTCAAGTCTTGCTCATTGGCTACTCCATCCATTCCGATGATCTTCCTTTTGCCTCTCCTCACGACAACACGACTGGGCTTTGACGGGTCGGTAATGAAGAAGCATTGGTCCACTTGGGAAGCCAGTACCCATGGCTCATTTTTCGCGGTGACGTTTGCGCCCGCGGTCTTGGATTTGGCTTCGGGTATAACCATGGTGGTGAAATACCAGTCTTCTTTTAGGACGCTCTTGGCCCATCTGACACGGAACACCGGGACCTTCTCTCCAGCGTAGCTCAGCTTCCAGATCTCCTCGATCCTTCCGTAGTATCTGTCCTTGTCGTTACCGGTGTAGGATTCCATCGTTACCCCGGAGTTCTGATAACCATCGCTCTTCATGTCCTTGTTCTCGGTGTAGAATGTGTAGCCGTTGATATCATACGCCTCATAGGTCATCAGGTTATGCTCGGCGCCCTGTGACAAGGCGAATATGAGTCTTTCTTCCGTGGAAGAATCCTCATGTAAAGGGCACGACAAGCTTCTGCTTGAACCAACGCGTGAAACATGAGTTATGCTCTTTGATTATATCTCCGCCCGTCCTCTGTTGGCCTCGGTCATTGTATGTCTTCTCAATAAAGGTTTTGTGCTCTACCACCTAAGGATCGACCACGTCTATGTGTTGTAGCGCGACTAGGTTTGCTCTTTCAAAGTCGACGAGTCGACCCTCGAAGTCGACATGCATTTCGCGGCGACCCTCACGGTGACCCCATCCAGCGAGCCTGCCGAGGTGCCTGTTGACGGGCAGACCAACGGGGTTCTCGATGCCTAGATAATTCGTGTAGTAGGAGATGCACTCTTCGGTCAGAAAGCCCCTGGCTATACTTCCCTCTGGATGTGACATGTTGCGAATGTATCCTTTGATGACACCATTCATCTTTTCGAACGGCATCATGATGTGCAGGAACGTCGGCCCGAGTTGGATGACATCCTCCACGATATGGACCAGCAGATGCACCATAACGTCGAAGAATGCGGGCGGGAAGTACAACTCAAGCTCGCATAGTATCACCACAATCTCTTCCTGTAGCCTTCTGAGTTGCCTCACGCCAATCGACTTCCGAGAGATGACGTCGAAAAAGTTGCATAGGCCAAATAGCGTTTCACGGACATGCGCGTCCATGATCCCACGGATTGCAACTGGAAGTATCTGCGTCATCAGCACGTGACAGTCGTGAGACTTCATCCCGCTGAACTTCTGCTTCGCTGGGTCTAGGTATCTGCTTATCTTCCCCGCATAACTGTAAGGAAGTTTTTACTCCTACGAGGTAGGTGAAAAACTGCTCGATCTCCTCCTGACTTAGAGTGAAGCACGCGGGAGGGTAGTCACTTCCAATCTTCTTGGCCTTTTTGCCTTTGTGACGAGTTTCTGTGTCCTGCTTCGCCTCATCATCATCATCATTAGCGTGAAGCTCCTGCCTGATGCCCATTGATTTCAAGTCTGCCCTTGCTTTCGGCCCATCTTTGGTCCTCTCTGGCATGTTGAGCAGGGTACCAAGCAGACTCTCGCACACGTTCTTCGTGATATGCATGGCATCAAGGCTGTGAGGCACACGGTGGATCTTCCAGTACGGCAAGTCCCAGAAAACAGACCTCGTTTTCCATACCTTCAGCAGCGGCTCTGGCGCCTTTCGCTTCTTTTCCGGCTCTGGCGCCTTTTGCTTCTTTCCCGGCAGTGGGCAATCTTTCCAATTTTTCAACAGCTCGTCTATTTCCTCGCCGCTCCTCGTACGCGGGTGTTTTCGGGGTTCGGTTTCACCATCGAACAGATCCTTGCGTTTCCTCCACGGGTCATCGTCGCGAAGCCACCTTCGATGTCCCATGAACACGGTTTTCGAAGACCCGGGATCTCTATCTAGCTGGCGATACGTTGTGTCATCCATGCACCTTACGCATCCAGAAAATCCGTGGACTACCTGCCCCGCGAGATATCCGTAACCGAGATAGTCGTGCATCGTCGTGAGCAGTGCAGATCTCATAGGGAAATATTCTTTCTCCGCGGCGTCCCACGTATTGGCTAGCGTTTTCCACAGCGTGTCTAGCTCCTCTTTCAGCAGCCCCAGATACATATTGATGTCGTTCCCTGGTTGTTTCGGCCCTTCAATTAGCATACTCATGTGAATGTACTTCCTCTTCATGCACAACCAGGGGGGAAGGTTGTACATCCACACAAACACAAGCCAGGTGCTATGTGTGCTTCTCTGGCTGCCAAACGGATTGACTCCATCGGTGCTCGCGCCCAGCACGATGTTCCTTGGATCCTTCCCAAATTCTGTGTATTCGAAGTTCAACGCTTGCCACTGGCTCGCATCCTTAGGGTGACTCAGCATCTTGTCTTTTTTATTTATCTCCGGATCATTTCCGTCATCTTCCCACTTCTTCTCCTCCCTATCCGTGTGCCAACGCAGGAGCTTTGCTACCTTAGGGTCCGCGAAATACCGCTGCAGACGAGGAGTGATCGGAAAGTACCACACCGATTTTCGAGGAGCTTTCTTCCTCTTCTTGTATCGTGTGACGCCGCACACCGGACATATGGTAGACTCCGCGTGCTCGTCCCGATAAATGATGCAATTTTTCATGCACACATGGTATTTCATGTGCGGTAAATCCAGAGGACACACGATTTTCTTCGCCTCCTCGAAACTGGTCGGGCACTTGTTCCCCTTGGGAAGACGTTCGTGCCAGAATGACATGTTCTCGTCGAAGCATGCGTCGGTCATTTTGTGTTTTACCTTCATCTCCAGAGCCATGAGCGTTACTTTCAGGCGGGTATCCTCGGGCATGCATCCTTCATACAATGGAGTAACCGCGTCTATCTCCAGTTGATCCAGCTTGGCTTTCTCTCGGGCGGCAGCTCTTGCGTTATCCGTCTGCTTGAGAAGCAGCTCTTGAATATGAGGGTCCTGCACCCAGCCTCCATCGTCGTCTGCTCCGGCATCTTCATCTTCATGATCATGCCCTTCGTCTTGATCTTCCTCATCATCATGTACGACATCTTCTACATGATGACTATGTACAACATCACCGTCGTGATCATGTCCTGGAGATTCTTCGTCTTCTCGCCCGCCCTCGCCGCGGTGGCACTTGTCTTGTTGCCCGTCCTCATTTCTTGCCCGGCCCCCATGGACGACTTCATAGTCATCTTCATCACCTTGCCACCGATAGCCATCCATGAAACCACGCAAGAGCAGGTGGTCCCGCACCTGTCCAGAATCCGGGTCCGCAATAAGGCTCTTCAGCTTGCATCTTCGACACGGACATCTTATCTCCGTCTCATTCTTTTGAAGCATCTCGGCCTTCGCGGAGCTCAAAAACCTATTCACGATGCCTTCAGTCATCATGCGGACCATGGTCGCCTGCGGGGTAGAGCAAAACGATATTTTAGAACCAAGAAAAAATTTGGCATGACCTTCCCTAAAAATAGGACCAAAAAGAATGCATAGTGCCAAAATTCTCGCCGAAACGGAAATGAATCAACATTCCGGCAAAATATTGGCAACTATCGCATTTCTAATACCGGCACCTGCAAACACAAACATATATGCAACACCATAAACACATGCAACACCACAAACATACATAGATCTAGCTAGGCCACAAAAAGTGCATGTGCACGTTGTTGGAGCGAGCTAGGGAGAAAAAAAGTAGATCTACATCATGAAGATAGCTTTCCCCTTACTTACCTATCAAAAAAAGGTAATTTCACCACTTAATTTTGATGAATCTATGGTGGAAATGAGGTGAGGAGGAGGAGGCAGCCGAAAGCTTGGAGAAGGAGGTGGAGGGAATGAAGTGGGGAAAGTGAGTGGGTAGGTGTGGCTGTCCAAAATATCTTGTTGGGGTCCCAGGTTACTAATGGCGCACCACCTGCAAATGCGCCATTTGTAACCCTGGTTACTAATGGCGCACCTGCAGGTGGTGCGCCATTAGTAGTTTTGCAGAAAAGTAAATATATATATATATACTAATGGCGCACTTTTACAGGGTGCGCCATTAGTAGTTTAAACTAGTAATGGCGCACTTTGAGGCGGTGCGCCATTAGTAGTTTTGCAAAAAAAGAATATAAAAAATCAGTACTGGCGCACTCCCTGTCTGGTGCGCCATTATTAGTTAGAACTAGTAATGGCGCACTTCGGTAGGATGCTCCATTAGTATGTATGTAAAAATAAAAAAAATTATCACTAGTGGCGCACCTATTTTCTGGTGTGCCATTAGTGTCTTCCACACTAATGGCGCATCACCAACTGGTGCGCCATTAGTATATAGTAGTGGCGCACTACTTCCCTGGTGCGCCATTAGTGTCAATCCTATCTATAGCCCTTTTCCTAGTAGTGCTTGATGCTCCTTCTTGATTTCTACCTCCGCAGCCTTTAGCATTGCGAAGAGCTCAGGAATTGTTTTGTCCATCCCTTGCATATTATAGTTCATCACGAAGCTCTTGTAGCTTGGTGGCAATGATTGGAGAATTCTATCAATGACGCAATCATTCGGAAGATTAACTCCCAGTTGAATCAAGTGATTATTATACCCAGACATTTTGAGTATATGCTCACTAACAGAACTGTTCTCCTCCATCTTGCAGCTATAGAACTTATTGGAGACTTCATATCTCTCAATCCGGGCATTTGCTTGAAATATTAACTTCAACTCCTGGAACATCTCATATGCTCCATGATATTCAAAACGTCGTTGAAGACCCGGTTCTAAGTCGTAAAGCATGACACATTGAACTATCGAGTAGTCATCAGCTTTGCTCTGCCAGACGTTCTTAACATCGTCAGTTGCATCAGCAGCAGGCATGGCACCCAGCGGTGCTTCCAGGATGTAATTTTTCTGTGCAGCAATGAGGATAATCCTCAAGTTACGGACCCAATCTGTGTAATTGCTACCATCATATTTCAACTTTGCTTTCTCAAGGAACGCATTAAAATTCAACGGAACAACAGCACGGGCCATCTATCTACAATCAAACATAAACAAGCAAGATACTATCAGGTACTAAGTTCATGATAAATTTAAGTTCAATTAATCATATTACTTAAGAACTCCCACTTAGAAAGACATCTCTCTAATCCTCTAAGTGATCACGTGATCCAAATCAACTAAACCATAACCGATCATCACGTGAAATGGAGTAGCTTTCAATGGTGAACATCACTATGTTGATCATATCTACTATATGATTCACGCTCGACCTTTCGGTCTCAGTGTTCCGAGGCCATATCTGCATATGCTAGGCTTGTCAAGTTTAATCTGAGTATTCTGCGTGTGCAAAACTGGCTTGCACCCGTTGTAGATGGACGTAGAGCTTATCACACCCGATCATCACGTGGTGTCTGGGCACAACGAACTTTGGCAATGGTGCATACTCAAGGAGAACACTTTAATCTTGAAATTTAGTGAGAGATCATCTTATAATGCTACCGTCAATCAAAGCAAGATAAGATGCATAAAAGATAAACATCACATGCAATCAATATAAGTGATATGATATGGCCATCATCATCTTGTGCTTGCGATCTCCATCTCTGAAGCACCGTTATGATCACCATCGTCACCGGCGCGACACCTTGATCTCCATCATAGCATCGTTGTCATCTCGCCAAACTTATGCTTCTACGACTATCGCTACCGCTTAGTGATAAAAGTAAAGCATTACAGGGCGATTGCATTGCATACAATAAAGCGACAACCATATGGCTCTGCCAGTTGCCGATAACTTGGTTACAAAACATGATCATCTCATACAATAAAATTTAGCATCATGTCTTGACCATATCACATCACAACATGCCCTGCAAAAACAAGTTAGACGTCCTCTACTTTGTTGTTGCAAGTTTTACGTGGCTGCTACGGGCTTAGCAAGAACCAATCTTACCTACGCATCAAAACCACAACGATAGTTTGTCAAGTTGGTGCTGTTTTAACCTTCGCAAGGACCGGGCGTAGCCACACTCGGTTCAACTAAAGTTGAAGAAACTGACACCCGCCAGCCACCTGTGTGCAAAGCACGTCGGTAGAACCAGTCTCGCGTAAGCGTACGCGTAATGTCGGTCCGGGCCGCTTCATCCAACAATACCGCCGAACCAAAGTATGACATGCTGGTAAGCAGTATGACTTGTATCGCCCACAACTCATTTGTGTTCTACTCGTGCATATAACATCAACACATAAAACCTAGGCTCGGATGCCACTGTTGGGGAACGTAGTAATTTCAAAAAAAATTCCTACGCACACACAAGATCATGGTGATGCATAGCAACGAGAGGGGAGAGTGTTGTCCACGTACCCTCGTAGACCGAAAGTGGAAGCGTTATAACAACGTGGTTGATGTAGTCGTAAGTCTTCACGGCCCGACCGATCAAGCACCGAAACTACGGCACCTCCGAGTTCTTGCACACGTTCAGCTCGATGACGATCCCCGGACTCCGATCCAGCAAAGTGTCGGGGATGAGTTCCGTCAGCACGACGGCGTGGTGATGATCTTGATGTTGTACTGTCGCAGGGCTTCGCCTAAGCACCGCTACAATATTATCGAGGATTATGGTGGAGGGGGGCACCGCACACGGCTAATAGATCTCAAGGATCAATTGTTGTGTCTAGAGGTGCCCCCCTGCCCCCGTATATAAAGGAGCAAGGGGGGAGGCCGGCCGGCCCTTGCAGGGCGCGCCAGGAGGAGGAGTCCTCCTCCTAGTAGGAGTAGGACTCCCCTCTTTCCTACTCCTACTAGGAGGGGGAAAGGAAGGGGGAGAGGGAGAAGGAAAGGGGGGCGCCGCCCCCCCTCTCCTAGTCCAATTCGGACCAGAGGGGGAGGGGGCGCGCGGCCCACCCTGGCCGCCCCTCTCTCTCTCCACTAAGGCCCATAAGGCCCATTACTTCTCTCGGGGGGTTCCGGTAACCCTCCGGCACTCCGGTTTTCTCCGAAATCACCCGGAACACTTCCGGTGTCCGAATATAGTCGTCCAATATATCAATCTTTATGTCTCGACCATTTAGAGACTCCTTGCCATATCCGTGATCACATCCGGGACTCCGAACAATCTTCGGTACATCAAAACATATAAACTCATAATGAAACTGTCATCGTAACGTTAAGCGTGCGGACCCTACGGGTTCGAGAACAATGTAGACATGACCGAGACACGTCTCCGGTCAATAACCAATAGCGGAACCTGGATGCTCATATTGGCTCCTACATATTCTACGAAGATCTTTATCGGTCAGACCGCATAACAACATACGTTGTTCCCTTTGTCATCGGTATGTTACTTGCCCGAGATTCGATCGTCGGTATCTCAATACCTAGTTCAATCTCGTTACCGGCAAGTCTCTTTACTCGTTCCTATAATACATCATCTCGCAACAAACTCATTAGTTGCATTGCTTGCAAGGCTTAAGTGATGTGCATTACCGAGAGGGCCCAGACATACCTCTCCGACAATCAGAGTGACAAATCCTAATCTCGAAATACGCCAACCCAACATGTACCTTCGTAGACACCTGTAGAGCACCTTTATAATCACCCAGTTACGTTGTGACGTTTGGTAGCACACAAAGTGTTCCTCCGGTAAACGGGAGTTGCATAATCTCATAGTCATAGGAACATGTATAAGTCATGAAGAAAGCAATAGCAACATACTAAACGATCGGGTGCTAAGCTAATGGAATGGGTCATGTCAATCACATCATTCTCCTAATGATGTGATCCCGTTTAATCAAATGACAACACATGTCTATGGTTAGGAAACATAACCATCTTTGATTAACGAGCTAGTCAAGTAGAGGCATACTAGTGACAATATGTTTGTCTATGTATTCACACAAGTATTATGTTTCCAGTTAATACAATTCTAGCATGAATAATAAATATTTATCATGATATAAGGAAATGAATAATAACTCTATTATTGCCTCTAGGGCATATTTCCTTCAGTTATGCTATCGATGTGGTGAGAAGGGTCACTTCATTGCTGAGTGCGTGGCGGAGCTGTGCGATTCGTGTGGTAAGCCAGCAAATGTCACGGGGGATTTCCCGTTTTGCGTGATTAGGTTCCGGCTCTTACAATGTATGGAGCATATTGTGCTGAGTTGATGTCCTTTGAGTCCTCGACTGCGAGAGAGATTCCGATGGAGACGCAGAGTTTGACCACTGGGATTGTGAAAGCTACCCAGGGAAAGGTTTCTGAGGCTCAGATTGTGTAGAGGTTTCAGGAACTGGCTCCAGGTGACTTCCAGTGGGAGCTTGTCAGTATTGAGGCCAATGTGTTCAAGGTTAACTTCCCAACTATGGATGATTTGCAGAGATTGCTGAGCTTTGGGTTGTGCAGAGTTCCTGGCACTAAATGCATTCTGGAATTTCATGAGTGGAAGGAGGTGGAGCCTCAGGGCAAGCCCCTTACTCAGGTTTGGTTGCGGTTTTTCAGGGCTCCCTCTAAGCCAATGCAAGATGCTCGAGTTGTGGCTAGTCTAGGCATTATGGTTGGAAAAACTGAGAAAGTGGATATGGCCTTTACCCGCGCTCATGGGGTGGCCCGACTTCTAGTGAGCGTTCTGGACATTGAGTTCGTCCTTGATGTGGTCAACTGGACTTACAGGGGAGAGGTTTTTCTTCTCGAGATTGAGTTTGAGGATGTTGATCTGTTTGCTGAGGCGATCAATGGGACTGATGTGGATATGCACGAGGGTGATGACAGCGCGGGTGCTAAAGGGGCACCGACTGATGAGGCTGGACGAGAGGTGTCCAACGGTTCGGGCCCTGTTGCTCAGCTGCCCAGGGACGGGCCTGGGGTAGAGACGGCACCATCATCCTCGGTGCCTATGAGTTCTCTGCGGTTTGGGTCGTTTGTGCTAGCTTCTGCCCTTCCCAGACTCGGGAGCGACTGGTGGAATCTGATGATGTGTTTGACTGCACGCTTCCTGTGTTGGAGTTTGATGCTGCTGATAGTCCCATGACTGGACGCTTGGTGAGGACGCCCTCGGCGATGACCTTGGATGGGGGAGGGGAGGTGGAGCCTAAGGTGGCTTCTCTTTCCTAGGCCTGGGCATTCGGTATAAACTGAATTTTCGGTTTCTACCATTCGGCTAATTTTTAAATTCGGTTAATAGAGCTAGAAACCGAAAATGACTTCAAAATATGACTAACCGAAAATTCGGTTAACCGAGATATTCGGTTCGGTGTACGGTTTATACCGTAATTGTTGTACGCGCTGAAAGAATTTTAGATGCATTGTTTCCTCCACCTGTGCTCTCTATTATATAGTTGAGGTCCTCACACAATTCTCTTTGGTTGGACGAGGTGGGACTAAACTAACCAGCACTGCAGCAACCAGCAGCGCCTTTGCTCTGCTGCTTCTCGTACGTACGAGCACGTACTTGGAAACTGGCCACACGCTGGAAAAGAAAGCCCAAGGTAACTTGGGCCTTACACGCATGTAGTTGGCTTGGCCCATGCCAAAGTCTCCGCCGCTGCGACACGTGAGCGTGAGGGCGGGAGAAGTGTTCGTGAGCGCGGCTATTTCGGTATCCTCGGTTAACCGCAAGAAACTCTTGCACCGACCGAATTAAGTTCGGTTAGCAGACCTAAAAACCGAATTTTTCTATGATAGCATAAAAACCGAAAATTTGGTTTTTTCGGTTTCGGCTTCGGTTCGGTGTTCGGTTCATCGGTTTATATGCCCACCCCTACTCTTTCCCCCGCTCTCCCAACGGTCGCGTTCCAGGAGATGGCGTTTGCTTCGGAGGTTGTGTCTGGGGGAGGGAGTCCGGGGAAGGTGGCCTCGACCTCTTCTCCTCCTATCCTGGCGCCGGCGACGCCGATGACGGCCGGCTGTGGGGGAGGCGGTCCGGGGCAGGTGGCCTCGATCTTCTCTTCTCCGGCGGCGGCTAGAGCGGCCACTTCTCCAGTGGCGCAGGGTGGTGGTCTGGGGCAGGTGGCCTCGATCCCCGCTTCTCCTTCGGTGGTCAGGAAGGCCGCATCTCCTACGGCACCGGTGTTACCCTCTGGCCAGAGGGTTGGGGCGGGAAGAGTGCTCGAGCAGGCAGACCACGCGCTTCTCTGTCCTGGCTTACCGGCGTTCCAGGGCTTCAGATTGAGACACTCGTCCATGGGGCTTGGGAGCCCACCGCCGCTTCCTCCGGTAACTTTGGCTGACCCTTCATGGGATTCAGCGCGAGGTATTACTCGGGAGGAGGTCATTGCCTTTGGTGGGATCCCAGACCCGGTCTCTGCGGGGCGACAGATGAGTTCTCGTATCCAGGAGCACCCAGAGGTTGATGACATGCATCAAAGGTGCGCTATGAGGGCGGCCAAGCTTCGTGACATTGAGGTCACTACTGGTATGTCTGTCAACATTTCTAATTCAATCTTGCATTTTTCTAATGAGGAGATTATAAATAATGCAAACTAATTAGGAGTTTCTCTAGGGAGTAATGATAGTGAAATTTCCAAATCGGTTAATGATCTCCTAGATTTGGAAGCGGAACGCGCTTTAGAAACAATTCGAAACCTAGCAGCGGTAAAACCCATGAATGATGCAGAGATTGATGCATTGGGGGTCAGAGTGCTCGATAATTTTTGTGCGGATCTTGCACCATCCACTCCTGAGTCTGAGGAAGAGGATGTAACTCTAGAGGATGCAGTAGCTAGACCCACTGAGCCCGGTTATGAGGACCGGATGGAGGACCAAAGTAAACCCAAACGCAAGTGGAAGCGGAAGATTTATCCCGTTTCAGCGGTTCGTAGGAGTGCTAGCATTCGGACTACCAAAAAAATTCATGATGAAATATGAAAGGAATCTTTTGGAATAGCAGAGGTCTGAAAGACTTGGCTAAAATAAGGTTTCTTGCTGAGGCGTCTCTTGAGCATAGATTAGATTTATTGCTCTATCGGAAACTGGTAGAGATAATTTTGCGCCCCAGTTTCTCAACACTTTATCGGGCGGTGTCGATTTTGATTGGCATTGCCTTCCTCCGCGAGGAAGATCGGGTGGGTTCTTGCTTGGAGTGAGATGTGATTCGCTGGAAGTCCGAAGTGTAGTGATGGGTGACTTCGCGGTTAAGTTTCGAGTCAGGTCCAAAGCTGATGGGTTTAACTGGGCTCTGGTGGCGGTTTATGGTGCCGCGCAGCCCGAGCTTAAACCAGAGTTTTTGGCGGACCTTGTTCGAATCTGCGGATCCGAGCAGCTCCCAATTTTAGTTGGGGTGACTTCAACATCATTAGGAGGAGAGAGGAAAAGAATAATGATAATTTTGACGGCAGATGGTCGTTTATGTTCAATACCATTATTGAAAGCTTGGATCTGAGAGAGATAGAGCTTTCCGGTAGAAAGTTTACTTGGGCTAATGCTTTGCCAAACCCAACGTATGAGAAGCTTGATCGAGTCCTCGCGAGTGTCGAGTGGGAACAGAAGTTCCCTCTCGTAACGGTTCAGGCTCTCTCGCGCGGAATCTCGGATCACACACCTTTATTCGTGGACTCAGGTGAGCCAAACCACGTGGGAAACAAAAATACCTTTTCTTTCGAGCTGGCATGGTTTGAACGAGAAGGATTCTTGGATCTGATTGCCAAGGAATGGGCTAAGGATGCAGGAGGTACGACTTCTCTTGAGCGTTGGCAGAATAAGATTAGGCATTTGAGAAGTTTCCTACGGGGATGGGCTAAGCACCTTAGTGGGATTTATAAGGTTGAAAAGCAAAGGCTCCTTTCTCTTATTCAGTCCCTAGATTTAAAAGCCAAATCCATGATTTTGCAAGCCGCAGAGCTTCAGGATAAACTAGATGCGGAGATGAGGTTGAAAGAACTTCTCCGCGAAGAAGAATTGAAGTGGGTGTTGCGGGCTAAGGTCCGCAAAGTTGTCCAGGGGGATGCGAACACTCAATTCTTTCACTTGATTGCTAATGGCAAGCATAGAAAGAAGAGAATCTTTCAGCTTGAACAAGATGAAGGAACTATTTTAGGACAGGACAACCTAAAACTTTACACAACCGAGTATTATAAGCAGTTATTTGGACCTCCGGAGGATATTTGTGTGTCCCTCGATGAGTCCAGGATTGAGGATGTGCCTCAACTAACTGCTAATGATAATGATATTTTGGTTGCCCCGTTCTCGGAGAAGGAGGTGTTTGATGCTATAGCGCAGATGAAAAACAATAAGGCTCCTGGGCCAGATGGATTCCCGGTGGAGTTCTACAAAAAGTGTTGGCATATTATTAAGGGGGATTTGCTACCAATGTTCCATGATCTATTCTCTGGACAGGTTCAGTTATTTCACTTAAATTTTGGAACAATAACACTGCTTCCTAAGAAAACGGATGCTGTGAGAATCGAGCAGTTCAGGCCGATCTGCCTTCTCAATGTTAGTTTCAAAATTTTCACCAAGGTTGGGACTAATCGGCTCACACAGATTGCGCATTCTGTGGTGCAGCATTCCCAAACTGCTTTCATGCCGGACAGAAACATCCTAGAAGGGGTGGTGGTCCTTCATGAAACGCTCCATGAAATTCACTCAAAAAAATTAGATGGAGTTGTTTTTAAGGTGGATTTTGAGAAAGCGTACGATAAAGTCAAATGGCCATTCCTCCAACAGGCATTGCGTATGAAAGGTTTTGACGAAGCCTAGCGCCGCCAGGTTGAATCGTATACGCAAAAAGAGAGTGTTGGAATTAAAGTGAATGACGAAATAGGTCATTATTTCCAGACACATAAGGGCCTGAGACAAGGGGATCCGATGTCCCCTATCCTGTTCAATATTGTAGTTGATATGTTGGCAATTATGATAGGAAGGGCTAAGGAGGCCGGTCAAGTGGGTGGTCTGGTACCTCATCTCGTTGACGGAGGTGTGTCCACCCTTCAGTACGCTGATGATACAATCATCTTTATGGAGCATGACTTGGCCAAAGCGAGAAATATGAAGCTGGTGTTATGCCTATTTGAACAATTGACCGGGTTAAAGATTAACTTTCACAAAAGCGAGTTGTTCTGCTTTGGTAGAGCCAATGACGAACAAGAGGCATATAGGCAATTGTTTGGGTGCGATTTGGGGGTTTTACCTTTCACATACTTAGGAATACCAATCCACCATCGTAAGCTGACAAACAGAGAATTGAAGTGCATCGAGGACCGATTTGAAAAGAAACTGAGTTGCTAGAAGGGCAAGCTCATGTCATATGGAGGACAATTAATTCTGATAAATTCGGTTCTCACGAGTATGCCTATGTTTCTTTTGTTGTTCTTCGAAGTCCCAGTTGGAGTTAGGAAAAGACTGGACTTTTATCGATCACGATTCTTTTGGCAGGGTGATGAACTAAAAAGAAAATACCGTCTAGCCAAATGGGATATCATTTGTAGACCGAAAGACCAAGGGGGTCTTGGTATTGAGAATCTTGAAGTTAAGAACAGATGTCTTCTCAGCAAGTGGCTGTGGAAGTTATCAAGTGAGACTGATGCCACTTGGGCGCAAATCCTCCGTAGCAAGTATCTTGAAACCAAAATTTTGTCTCAGGTGACAGTAAGGACTGACTCACCTTTTTGAAAAGGGCTTATGAAAGTCAAACTATCCCTATTTAATAGGACAAAGTTTATAATTGGTAACGGTGCTAGTACACGATTCTGGGAGGATACTTGGCTCGGAGAGACACCCTTAGTCATTCAATACCCGCCTTTGTATCGTATTGTTCAACGACGTGAGGTGTTTATTGCAACAGTACTTCAATCTATCCCCCTTAATATTCAGTTCATAAGGGCGCTAGTGGGCAATCGTTGGGAAGAATGGCTCCTTCTAGTAAGTAGACTGATGGAGGTTCAGCTTTCTCAACAACCCGATGAATTACGCTGGACGCTTACTAGGTCTGGAGTATTTACAGTTAAATCAATGTATGTTGATTTTATCAATTCAAGCTCGATTCCTAGTTCCAAACATGTTTGGGCTGTCAAAGTCCCTTTAAAAATCAAAGTGTTTATGTGGTTTATCCATAAACAAGTTATTTTAACCAAGGATAACTTGACAAAGCGTAATTGGACAGGACCTACTAGGCAGTGGCGGAGCGCTCTGGTGGGCGAGGTATGGCACCTGCCATACCTTGATTATTGGCAAAAAAATATACGTATGTATCTATCACTCGGCCGCTCGAGCCTCCAGTCCTCCACCACAGCCAGGCAGCCAGCGGTGGCCTCGAGCCCTCGACCGTAGCTGGCTCGAGCGCCCTCTGCCACGAGTCCACGACCCCACGTCCCCTCTGGTCCCACCCACCTAAAAAAAGAAAACGAACGACCCAGCCACGACCACGCAGTCCATGCTCCGTCCCTGCCCACTCCTCTGCTCTGTCCCTGCCCATGACCCAAACCTAGCTAGCGCGGCGGCGGTGGCTTACCTGGCGGGCGCGAGGTCGCGAGGACCAGGGCACCAGGCGGGCGCGGGCGGCGGAAGGCTGGGGGCTTGGAGCCTTGGAGGGCGGCGGCTCCAGCGGCGGCTCCAGCGGCGCAGCGAGTGGCGGCTCCGGCGGCGGCTTCAGCAGCAGCTCCGGCGGCGACTCTAGCGGCCAGCGGCTTCAACGACGGCTCCAGCAGGCGACGGCCACAGTCAGGGTTTGGGATTCAGGTGAGACTAAGTCTGGCATTCATCATGTGCCTGTCCGAACTCTGAACTTTGATGGACAGTAGCGTTTTTTCTTTTGTCAAAGTGTCAATTCTTCATGGACAGAAAGGCACTGACTAATAAGATGCCCAACCGGCTCAGTTTTGTCTAGATTGCTAGAAGATGGAAGGAAAGGGAAAGGGACTAGTAAATCCAAAGAAAAGAGGAAGAGGTAATTTCTCATTTTTCTGAAATTTTGTAGCAATTTTGAACAGCCTTAAATTCAACCATATTTTAGTGATATATTAATCTTCTCATTGAAGATTTGAAAAAGTATTTTGAAGTGCTTGGTAGTGGCAGCAACTCACAAACAAATCCAAGCACCCGCGAAAAGTGTCAATATTTCAGCAAATGTCAATCATCAAGATCAAGTGACTTCCATGGAAGAAGAGCATGAAAATTTGATGCCAACCGAACAAGTGGAAGAACAAACTGCAGATTCGGTCGAAGCTATAGTGGAAGAGAATGCTGAAGTTCACGGGTTTGAAGGTATAACTATTTTTAGTGAAGATTACATAAATGGTGATCCAGGCCTTCGCATTCCACTTGATAGTTTTGCCCCCAACATTAGAGATGATGTTAGATTTGCTTATATCCGAATGGGTGCAACTCAACCAACTAGTTGCACTTTCCCCCCAAATAGAGATGGAAGATGCTTCCGGCCACAATGGTATAAGGATTTTGAGTGGTTGGAATATAGTGTGGATAAGCGTAAGGCATATTGCTTCTATTGTTATATTTTTAAGCATGACCGAATGGATGATAAATTTAGGCATGATGTTTTCTCCAAATTGGGTTTTGACTGTTGGAAAAATGCGGTTGCAGCATTCCATAAACATGTTGGTGGGCCATGTAGCATCCACAATATTTCAAAAACAGCATGTGATGATTTTAAAAATCAAAGGGCAAGTGTGAAAAGTAAAGTTACAACTTACAGCAAAGGTTCACTAGTCAAGTATGAAACTCGTGTGGATACATCTTTGGCCATTGTAAGTTATCTAGCATTGCAAGGTGAACCATTTCGTGGACACGATGAATCCACTTCTTCTTTGAACAAGGGGAATTTTTTGGAGCTACTTGATTGGGTGAAAGAAAGAATTCCAGAAGTGAAGGTTGCATTTGATGAGCTATGCCCTAAGAATGCCCAAATGACTTCCGGAAAAATTCAAAAAATCCTTATTTCCCATTGTGCAAATGTGGTCACCAAAGCAATCAAAGAAGAGATGGGTGATTGTCTTTTCTCCGTCCTTATTGATGAGTGCCGTGATATATCGGTGAAAGAACAAATGGCCGTGGTTATTAGGTACGTGTTTAAGCTTTTGAAGTGTCTATGTGCTTTTTGATCATTTTGTTCTATGTGGAGTGGTCAACTAATTATATGACATTTTTTAGGTACTTGAGCAAACAAGGAGAGACTATTGAACGATTTTTAGGTATTAAGCATGTCCCGGACACAACATCTGCTTCTTTAAAGAAGGCATTGTTGGAGGTTTTTGCTAAACACGGTCTAGTTGTTGCATGACTACGAGGGCAAGGGTATGATGGGGCATCTAATATGAGAGGAGAATTCAATGGCCTTCAGAAGTTAATTCGAGATGAGAACCCATATGCTTTCTATATCCATTGCTTTGCCCACCAACTGCAGTTGGTAGTTGTTGCTGTTTCGAGATGCTGCAAGGGTGTTGAGGATTTTTTTTGAATATGTGACCATGATATCTAATCTCAGTACGTCATCTTGCAAGAGGAAGGATAAATTGCTTGACAAGCAAAAACAGGTTCTTTTGGATAAGATTAGGGGAGGTGAGATGCCCACAGGAAAAGGGAAAAATCAAGAAACATCCTTGGTCAGACCTGGAGATACAAGATGGGGCTCTCATTACACAACCTTATCTCGCATTGAATCAATGTGGGATGCAGTCATAGAAGTTTTGGGCATTGTTGAGGATGATGTGCGTGTTCCATGTAGAGCAGGAGGTTTGGTTCATCAAATGGAGACTTTTAGCTTTGTGTTCATCCTGAAGATGATGCTAAAGATCCTTCGTATGACAAATGATTTGTCTCTTCTATTGCAAAAGAAGGATCAAAATGTTGTTCAGGTATGTGATCGATCATGTTATATGTATCTACTCTGCTTGATATATTTTGTTCATGTAAACATACATGCATCTAAAATTGTAATTGTCTCATTTCAGGCAATGTCATTGGTTACGGATGTGAGAACACGTTTGATCAACTGGAGAAATGATGGTTGGGAGCCACTCTTGGAAGATGTCAAAGCCTTTTGCACCAAAAACGACATTCCAATACCAAATATGGATGACATGTTTACAAAGTGGGGAAACTCAAGAAAAGGTGGACAAAACAATATCACAGCTGATCATTTTTTTCGTGTGGACACCTTCTATGCTGCCATAGACTCCATCACCACAGAGTTTGATCATCGTTTTAATGAGGTATCTTCAGAGCTACTCCAGAACTTCTCTTGTCTTGACCCAAGAAACTCCTTTTCTAGGTTCAATGTGAATTAGCTTGCTAGACTCACAGAGATTTATTATGAGGATTTCTCAGATTATGAACGTGAACATATAATTGATAACCTCGAGCTATTCATTATCCATATGAGAAGAATTGAAGAATTTAGAGCTTCTCATGATATTGCAAGCCTAGCTAAAAAGATGGTTGAACTTGAAAGGCATGTCATGTTTCCTGCTGTTTATCGCCTCATTGAGTTGGCATTGCTACTACTGGTAGCGACGGCAACAGTTGAAAGAGCCTTCTCATCAATGAAAATCATCAAGACTGAGTTGCGCAGCAAGATGTCTGATGGCTGGCTTAATGACTTGATGGTGTGTTACATTGAGCGAGCGATCTTCAAAAGTATTGATCTTGATAAAATTAAGGAAGATTTTCAGAAGGAAGGTAGGGCACTGCCATTGCTTGGGTCTTCTACACGTCATTAAAAGCTTCATTATCGGTATGTTTTAGGTTATTTTCCTATTGAGACATGTCTACATTTCCATTGTATTTGGTTATTCGTTCGTAGTGTGTATTTTTAGTGTGTATTGACTCTTTGATTCGCATAAAAAAATCTTAGTGAGACTTCGCCACACCTTAATTTTTTTCCGTGGTCCGCCTCTGCTACTAGGTGTAGTTTCTGTGATCGGGATGAGACGATCAAACACCTTTTTCTTGATTGCCCGCTAGCCAAAGTTTTATGCGGACGGTCCATATTGCTTTTAATATTACTCCATCAAGTTCTGTCAACATGTTATTTGGAACGTGGCTTAACGGGATAGAGCCCGAGTTAGCGAGACATATTCGCGTAGGAGTCTGCGCCTTGTTGTGGGCACTCTGGAATTGCAGAAATGATTTGGTTTTTAACAGGACAACACGCATTCATTTTTTGCAGGTTATTTTCCGAGCCACGGCGTTGATCCGTTCGTGGTCGCTACTCACTCCGACGGAGGCCAGGGAGCATTTGGTTATTGGATCTATCCGCTAGGAGATGGTAGTTCGGGATATCTTCAACCGGTTTGGATGGCGGTCACGTAATAGGATAGGCAATTAGTTTACCTATCTCTCTTTTGCTAGCCGGTTGTGGCGTCCTTTATTTGGCTAGTTCGTCTTCTAGCCCTTTTGGCTCTGTGTGAGCTCTTTTTTATTTTCATTTGGAGATTTTAAGACCTTGTTGGAACCTATTTATTTGTTTAATAAGTTGGCCGTATGCATGTTCTGATGCAGAGGTCGGGGAGTCCCCCCTTTTTGAAAAAAAAGATTCATAGACCAATTAGCGACAACTACAAACATTGAAACGAGACGAAGACGCACCACCGTCATCGCCCCTCCCTCACCGGAGCCAGCAAAACTTGTTGTAGTATACAGTCAAAAAGTCGTCTTGCTAAGACCCCATAAGACTAGCGCATCAGAATAACAACTGCCGTCGATGAAGAGTATCGTAGATCAGAAGGATCTAACCTGGACGCTCATGAACGCAGACGAACGACGATCAGATCCGAGCAAATCCAGTAAAGACAAAGACAGGTCCACTGGAGACACGCCTCCACACGCCCACCGGCGATACTAGACGCACCGCCCGAATGAGGACTAGAAGGAGAGAACCTTGTGTGCACAACCAAGCAGCTTTTCTTGCATCCGACGGGGCTGTTTGGACTAGATGCAGGCAACCAAAAGTGCCCATACAGACCCAGCAAGACAAGCATGAAGTCCCGCCAATTCAACACTTAATATATGTGGCGCGTGAGCAGCAAAGCCGTTCATGTATGGACCGTGGGCCTATGCGCTGACACCTGCCCAAAATAGAAATGCGCTCGTTTGTGCAACGCTGCAACTGTTTGCTGCCTAGCAACGTCCTCAAAAAATGATCAAATACCAGTGGCGACACATTTGAGAACATTTGCACATTACTTCATCTCATTCACTTCAGAGTTACCAGTGCATCACTACCACATAATGAGAAGTCAGATATTGCATCCACAATTTTCCTTCTTTCGGAAAGAATTCTTCTAAATATTTTTCTTTACCACAGGTTCCTCAATCAACAAGCAACTACCCGCTCTGTAGTTTTCCCCTTTTTCCTAAGTTGGTATGGATTAATTCATGGTGACATGTTTTTTGCTCGACGGTGCATGATCTAGCACTCTCAAAAGTTATTATCATTTCTTTTTCATATGAAATTAACTTGTCTACAAATAAGATTAGTGAAAAATGTGCACTGGAAACTAGCAGATGCCACCTTCGGGTTGCTCTAAATAATCCTTCAACATTCAGCAGCAAATCCTGGCAATACCGGTAAACTTTGTTTACTATGCCTCATTGGAATGCAAGTTCTGATCATCCATCTACAACATTGTTATAGGCTCCCTTCAGCTAATGAATGCATCGATGTTTTCGTTGGATTTCTCATCTTCGACTTTGAATGCTTTGATCCCAAAGCGATATTCTAGCAGTTCCTTCCGATCGGCCGGAGAAACCAAAACATTCATAGTCGACTTTCCTCTCCAGCAAACAATGGCGATTGGGGAGGGATCACTGGCTATGGAATCGGCGATTTGATACCCTGAAATATTAACAAGATTTACATTACCTTAAGTCATGGGTTCTTTCAGGTCTACTGCATAGGGCATAATGTTACCTTCACGCAGCACTACAACGCAGCAACCAGGCATCAAAGATGCAGCCTCCTCCCCGAATCTAGCATCGGCAAAACGAGCAAAGTTAATGGTTCGGTATTGTAAAAGGTGCTGGAAGTCAACTGGAGATGCGTGTAATATTCGCTTCCTCATGTATGGGAAGAGCAATGACAGCCCCTCGTAAGATAGCCTATATGCACATGAACAGCCATCCTTTGATCTATGCCTTTCCTGAAAGTAAACATAGAAACTGAGTTAGTTCATTGCATAGGTCAAAGAAAATATGCACTCTTTCCATGAAAATGCATATAATCATTAAAATATATTAAAATCTGCCTGATTGGAACACTTACAAACATCTTTACGCCAAGAGAAGCAATTTTAATCTGCTCACCAACTTGTACATTCAGTTCTAAAATGTCTCGTACTGATTTTGATATGTAGTATATTCTCCTTGCATTATCAGTGCTTCTTGTCACCAGACGACCTTCGAGTGAAAACGATTCCTCGATACCAAAGAAAGATACTATATTTTTTATCACAGCCTCATCTTTGAAAAATAGCACAGGATCAATCCCTTTCCACCTGTGTCGGTAATCTAACTTATTCGTTCTATGACTTCTATCGCCTGATTCTGTCTGACTGTATTCTACATCATCAGATGCCATCTGAACTTCAATTAAGTTGTGATCCTTTGAAGTTTGGTTGGCCAAGCTTAATTTTTTCTGTTCATCAAGTAATTTGTTATCATCAAGAACTTCAGAAACAATTCTATGCTGACATTGCTCCTGAAGTTTCACTGTCCTGTTTTTCAAGAGCAGGTTCTCAGTTTTTCTCACCTTGATCACCTGGTTTTCTGAAAGAATGTCAAGAATACATTTAAGTGCATCAATGATAGTGCATATCAGTAAATCAGAACGTATGGAAATATTTATGAAATATAAAGAATATCTTACGCAAAAATAATAATAAAAAGATTACCATTCAATGGGGACAGTTTACGAATAACTGCAATGAAAAATGCCCCACCATCTTGATCATGAGGAACAATTCTCATGCAACGGTACAGAGGAAATTTTGAACCCAAGCTTTGAGTGGAATTACTACTGGAAATGCCACCTGTATCACAATTAAAATTGTTTGTATCTTCAATGTTGAAATTTCTTGACAAGGGCACATTGCACTCTGAATTAACGGCAAAGCTGCTATACACTGTATGGCTTTCGTGGATGCTTGTACTTGAAGGAAACATGCTAGGCAATATTACATTTTTCCTGCTGTCAGGAACATCTTCATGAGTCTGAAACCAAGATCCTCTATCGTTCACCTGCAAAAGTCACGAGGGGAACCATTGGGGAAAGCAGATTGGAAGAGCAAAGTTTTGGCACCTTATATCTACTAGTATGCAGTATTGCCCAGTATTGAGCAACTGCTCAACTGAGCACCAAACAGAAAAAGGTTGAATTCGGTAATATCATAGTTAGCAGAAACAACAGGCGCTTATATTGTGGACTGAACACAGAAAAATATTTAAAAAGATAGAAACTAATAGTTAGGGACAAGCACCAATATTGTGGACAGAGCACAGAGAAAACAGAATAGCAAGAGAATCACGATGTGGATATGTGTCAACTAACCTTCCAAGTGTTAAGTCCAGGGCGGCGGACCAATTCTCGTAGCTCACCAGAAACATCAAGTAGTTCAACAGAGCTTCCACTTCTCCGGAGAAGCTGATTATGTAAAATAATAACAAATACGATGACAAATTATGTAATGCAACATAAATAAAGAAACGAGTACAGAAAAGGATTAATGTAGAAAGGCTCTATACATATCCAGGTTCTGAGATCCCGCATAGTTGCAATAAAATACACAGAAAGAAATGGTAGCTGCTAACCAGCCAACTGCATTAGTTGATCAGCATGAAAACTGTCATTTGTACTCCACTAGAATCTTGCTGCCCAGAAAATAACTCTATCAAGAATCGTATGATTAGGCAATTCAGACGGGCTTATGTTTGTCTTAAGCCCCATATCTGGATTAGGGAGCATGTTAAGTAAACATCATTTTAAGCTTACTCATGAGGTACATCACTAGGCCTACTTCTGCTGTGCTATATCTATAAGACAAATAAGGCAACTAGCCAACTAGAAGGACAAACCTAGAGGTGCTCCAAAAGGTCCTCAAGTGCACACAGATTTGGCTCAAGTTCAGTCTATACCTTGTAAAAGATAATACTCTCTACTTGCTCAACAGTAGGTGGAATCTATAATGCATCAATGCTCCTAAAATCAAACAAATACCTCAGCTACAACAGCTTCATTTTCGACAGGATTCATTGAGCAAGTTGAGTAAACCATCCTTCCACCCACTTTAAGTAAGGCAATACCTGAAAAAACAAAGTTAAAATTTTGATACTACGTGCTATTAATAAGGAAATTTCAACTAACATACATTTTGGCCACAAAACAGATCCAAACTATATTCAGCACCATTTTCGGTTCTACCATTCCATAAACCTTTAAGATTCAAAACTTCGGTTCTACCATTCGATAAACCTTGAAGATTCAAAACTCATGGATACAGGTTTCTGACCATGTTGGGAAAGAAAGGAGGAAAACAAATAGTCAAATGCTTAATTCAAATGTGATTAAGCAGATGCCTCTCTTTTCAAAGTGTGGGATCCATCTAATTGGTCTTGACGACTGCTCTTACTGGTGTCTCTTCCTCCACTAGTAGCAGAATTACCACTTATAATCGGATGCCTTTTATAATAACTATTTCAGAGAAGCCCTTCAAAAATCTCTAAGTAGAAAGGTGGTGATCATATGCAGGGTCATGAAATAGTTGATAACATATAACTAAGTGGTTCATAGCTGATAACTTGGTTTGCAAAAATATCAGCACCCAGAACCAAGATAACATATAGCGAAGTGGTTACACCCAGAACCAAGGTAATAACATCTTCTATAATGGGACAGAGGGAGTAGTTGATAACATGTTGAATTATCTCTATACCCGTCTCCTCTCTCGTTGCATTTTTCTGTATTTTGTGTTTTTTATCCCTGAAACTGTATTATCTACAATTCGCATGATAGGAAACCTTACCACGCATAGCAATGTCTACTTGGAGAAGATGAAATTCGTTTCCCATGCTTGAGCTCCTGAACAGTGCACATATTATGAACCTGATTAAAAACTGAATGGAAACATAACAGCAGTAGTGGAATTAAGGCTCAATGCTTAATTGCTTACCACTTTCTCCAAAGGTCATGAGACTTCCGGAGTGTTCCATCACCACTACAGGGGACATCACATAGTACACGGTCGAATTCTAGCCTTTGTGGTTTGCAGTGATCTTTGTAAGTTTCTGAATCATCCTTTGCAAGAGAACAACTGGGAAAGCTTTGCGCTTCATGGTTTGTCACTATCAGGTTGGCAGTGCACATTCTCTTTGTATTATGGATGAGGACGTCACATCTTTGTACTTTTAAATCGTTAGCTATGACCTAATAACAATCTCACAAAGGAAAGGAACATGTATAACCACAACTTTCTTTCTGATTATTATTTTGTGAACTATAACAAGTGTCGTGCTAGCTACACATAATATATAATGAAACCAAAGTTCTTTTCTGCATATCAGCAGGAACTTCTCTGGAAACATAGCTATCAGATTGTAGTGCTATATGTAACAGATGTGACATTCATCACAGTACCAGCGCTGTTGGAAGTAGTCCTGGCTCTTTTGATTGATGAATCATCTCAAGTAGCTGGAACGTTTTAGATCCTGGAGCAGCACACACTGCACAAGATTAAAAAAACAGATAAGTAGATTGCGAGGATATATTACAGAGTTATTGTGTCTCCCTATCAAATCGAAGAGTCCTAATATACGATAATAGTTTAGAAGGCAGTCAACTTGTATGAACACACTGGAGTCTATGATTATGGCCAAGAGTAATAGGCTAACATACTGTCAAGAATATGCTGGCCAGCTTGTACATTCAGAAATAGTGGTGGCACCTGCAGAAATTATGTCAATATCAAAACATGGTGTAATGTAAGATTGCTAAGAGATACTAAAATACATGATAGCTGAGGTAAAAAATAGTCATGAGATGTTAGATAAGAGTTGCTCACCATACTAACAGCCTCTTGCCTGGTTATGTTACCAACCTCACTCTCGTGCTTTAAAAACTCATGAAAACTGGGATGTACGAATGGTTAAATTACAAATCGTGGTATAATCAAAGATACAAAAGTACATCAAGTTACAACAGCAACTCATTTTTAAGTATAACAATGATCTGATTGTGAACAAAACATGGGCAAATAAGTTGGGATATTACAGTATATTAATAATGGCAAGTGATGAAACTAAGCACTCCCCAAATTTCACAGTTCAGTAGGCAGTCTTATTTTATACACATAAAGAGTAGCTAATCTGCTGCACAATATGAATATCTGAGCTAATTCTGTGTAATTACTTTCAATTGGCACTCTAAAAATCTCCCAAAATATTTCATGAAATGTATAATAAAGGCCCAAATGAAATGTATGACAGGTTTTGCTACCTATGAATAGTATAAGAATTTTAAAGCAAAGCATAAAAGGAGAAGGTGGATTTCACATGACCTAATATATGAGTGTTACAAACTCAACAATTTGGATATATGCTGCAAGAATTCATTGAGGCAGGAATGTTGCAGAATTTAAAGGCACATATTTGGTGCATGGAGAACTTTGATTACAACATGAAGACAGATGGTTACACAATACCATTAGAAAGATTATTGTAAAATAAACATCATGTGATTTTACTACCTCTCAAGTGCAGGATTTTTCCTCAGTTGCTTCCGAGATAAGTTCAAATGCCATGCAAGATTGCCTGGATACCAAGGCAAGGGACTGAGAGCATATTCTCCATATTCATCACTAACCTTTGCAAATAGTTTTTTTGTTAAGAAATGATCAGAAAATACAAGAACTGACATTAATTGAAGTGTATAAATCAAGCAAGAGGTAACCTCATTCTCCAAAGATCTCCTGAAGTCATTTTCTAATCTGGAGCAAATGTCTTTCAAAAAACGGCAGCTGAAAAGAAAAGGTAACTTCAACTTATTAAGTGAGAATGACCAACATGGCCAGAAGAATGAACTAATCGTCACTGTATTAAACATACAAAAAGTAATAGTCTGGGAAAGGAGCATGGTATTGCCTAGAAAAAGTAACCCTCCAATTCTATGGTTTGTTTAGTATATATTTTAGAAATACTTCAGCTGGTAAAGGTACCACATGCAATGACTAGATCGGAATTATTTGCCCAAAAAGTACATGAATTTTCGGAGTGAGTCACAATTAGCATGCCACGTTTGTGTGTACTATTAGTGATTGCAACGGTTTGCGGTTAGAAATCCCGGATCAGCAATTCTGTAGAGCCCAGCTTGTGAACAAAAATCACACTACACATAATTTGGAAGGGGCTATCAGTTTCTAGGAGTAAGAAAGCAGAGGAATGAACAAAACAGAACAGAACAGAACAGGGGATCCAGTCCAAATGCACATACAACAAGCAATGTTTGTGCCCAAAAATGTGGAATTAGTCTAAATCAAGGGATGAAAGGAATGCCAATGTGGTAACTGGCAAGTGCATCACATCATTTCAGAGAAAGCAGTATCACCTAGCATTGACCCTAAAAGTGGCTGGCAATGGCTTCCGGAGCACACTCATGAAGGCGTCCCACTCCTCTTCGCGAACGATTCGCTGCTCCTGCGAGGCATCATAAACATGTGCACGCAGGCCATAAGGTAAGGAACCACATTTCAATAGAAAATTTATTTACAACGTGTGGCTGAACGAGCAAGCAGCCGCACCTTGTAGTACTCCTCGAAGGCAGCGTTCTCAAGGGGCGGTGGCAGCGATGAGGTGCTGGGCTCGCTGCGGGCCGCGGCGGCGGCTGGCGCGGGAGAGCGGGGAGGGCGGGGGGCGCGCCTCCAGAGGCTCTCGGGTGCCCCGCTCAAGTGGCGGCGCCTCCTGTGGCCTCCGGCGCATCGCTTCCTCTGGCCGGCGGCGGCGGCGAGGTGAAGGAGCGAGATGGGTGTCCGTATGGCTATCATGTTGCTCGCCCTCGTGTCAGCGGGGATTGTGGGTGCTGGAATAGCTGCGTGGGAGGGTTTTTTTTTTTTAAGATTATAACTCGTACTCTCTTTTTTTGCAAGGAACTCGTACTCCATATATTAAGGCCTCTTTTGGTTTGTAGAATAGGATTATCATAGGAATAGGAATCTTGTAGGAAATGAAATGACATGTATCTCAAATCCTATGAGTAGAAATAGGAAACAAGATGTCATTCGGTTGACACCAAAGGAATTTTTTCATTGAGTCTAGACTCTTTTTTATTTTTCTATGAAATGTGGAGAATAGGAACCAATCCTATGTAGAAATATGAATCCGTTCCTATGAACCAAAGGGTTCTACAGGAAAAAATCCTATAAGAATTCTATCCTCTAGAATTTTTGTGAATTTTCTCTAAACCAAAGGAGGCCTGAGCGTCTCTTTCGATTCAAAGGAATATGTTTCTATGTATGTTCGTTTGATTCATAGGGTTGAAACTTGTACAAGAATTTCTAGGAAACTTTTACTAAATTTGGTAGAAGTTTTAGCATCTGTTTATACAATTCAACAACCAAATTACGTAGGTTTAGATGGGTCAAAATCCTACTATGGTTTTTTTTCGTTTCCTCTGTATTTAGAATCACGTGAATCAAAAAGGACCTGGCTCAACTATTCAAAAGATTATGCAACAGGAATGCATTCTAAGCTTACCTTCTTCAGTATCCATTAAACGTCAGACTGGAGGTGGGACTATAGGTGAGAGTCCCACCACAATCCATCTTGTCCCGATACAATTTGGTGTTGAGAATGTGGGCATCCCATCAAAACTAACATGGATTAAATGGGATAAGTGGGATCCCACTTAACAAAGTAGAGCAGTCAACTGAGGAGCGGTACCGAGCAACAAAGAAGAGCAACATTGTTCCTTCGCTCCGCCCACTTCATAGATGTTGAGCTGTGTGAACTCCACCAAAACGGTGATGAGGCAGAGGGTGATTAGAATAGCAGGGGGAGCAGCCGCGCGCTGGAGCTCCATGGGCCGCAGACGGCAGCGAGGTGGACGCGATCTCCGGCTGGAGGTCCAGCCATGTGCACCCTTGGGATGAGCCTCCCAACGCTGTCGTCATCATGAGATACGTCCTCTTGAAGCAAAGTGATGTGAGGATGAGTCTGTTCTAGTATTATGGAAGAAGATCTCGTACTTTGTTTCGGATCCGATCAATCCCGTTTTTCCTAGTGGTTTTCAGGTTGAGACCATGGTCAAGAAGTTTCCTGCTACTCCTTGAGAAGGAGGGAGCGGGGGCACGGGGGAGGACTCGTGGCGGCGAGAGCATGCTGTGGCATCGGGGTTGTCTAGCTTAGCGGGCAAGGTGGGCTAGCCCGACTATTATTTTTTCCTTTTCAATGGGAGCCCATTAAAGTAATTTAAGTGGGATGGATTAGTTAGTCCCACTTGTAAGGGCATATTTATCCCTTAGTTGTTTTGGTGATTGATGATGATATTTTTGCGGACTAATCATGTGCATTGAGTATTTCAGACACTTCATCACTAGGCACAAGACGATATGGTGCCCTCGAAGACTATTGAAGACGACGTTTCTCTATGTTTCTTTTCGGTGAATTTGAGTCGTAGGAAAGCCATACTATTAAGAGGGGGTCCGCTTTGGAAAGGTTTGGGTGGAATCATCACGTACACATATTCTCCTTTGCATCGATTTTCCTTTGGCACTATGGAGCATCCTCCGTCTTTTCTTGTGTATGCAAAAATGTCGTGTTTGCTGATCTGGGGCATCCGGTAGTACCGCTCCGCGGTACTACCGCAGGCCCTTGCGATAGTATCGGCCTCTGGCGCGGTAGTACCGCAAGTGCCCACGATAGTACCGCTTCCTTGGAGCGGTAGTACTGTGGCCTCAGGCCAGGCGCTGCTGCTATTGCGGTAGTAGGGGCGGATGTAATTTTTTACATCCGCGTCCTACGCGGTAGTACCGCGCCGGGTGTGCGGTAGTACCATGCGCTCTGGCCAGGCTCAGCAGCTGGCGCGGCAGTAGGAGCGGATGTAATTTTTTACATCCGCGCCCCGCACGGTAGTACCGCTCCTGGCTTGCAGTACTACCGTGTCGGATTTTTGCATAGATCCCATCTCAGTGGAAGTTGCCATGGATGTATTATTATATATTCGTGCCTTCCCAAAATCTGAACCATCCCTGCCTTGCGGTAGTACCGCAAGGGGGAGCGGTAGTACCGCGCCAGCGGTTCTACCGCCCTCTGCCTCACAGCTTCAGGGCTGTTCTGGTCTCTGCTGCTCGGGCGGTAGTATCGCGGGGCACTGCAGTAGTACCGTGTGCCCTTGCGGTAGTACCGCATCCCCAGCGCGGTAGTATCGTGCCAAGCTGGCTGAGTTGGTGGATAACGGTTGGATTTGTTCTTCCACTATATAAGGGGTGTCTTCTTCTTCGAGTTGACTATCTCTTCCATTCCCAAGCTCCATTTTCGCCCGATCTCTCTCCCTAGCCAATCAAACTTGTTGATTCTCGAGGGATTGGTTGAGAAGGCCTAGATCTACACTTCCACCAAGAGAAATTTGATTCCCCCACTCATCCCTTGCGGATCTTGTTACTCTTGGGTGTTTGAGCACCCTAGATGGTTGAGGTCACCGCGAAGCCATATTCCATTATGGTGAAGCTTTGTGGTATTGTTGGGAGTCTCCAATTAAGTTGTGGAGATAGCCCCAACCTTGCTTGTAAAGGTCTGGTCGCTGCCTCCAAGGGCACTGTCGGTGTCAAAACCGGCGGATCTCGGGTAGGGGGTCCCGAACTGTGCGTCTAGGCCGGATGGTAACAGGAGGCAAGGGACATGAAGTTTTACCCAGGTTCGGGCCCTCTTGATGGAGGTAAAACCCTACGTCCTGCTTGATTAATATTGATGATATGGGTAGTACAAGAGTAGATCTACCACGAGATCGGGGAGGCTAAACCCTAGAAGCTAGCCTATGGTATGATTGTTGTTTTGTATGTTGTCCTACGGACTAAAACCCTCCGGTTTATATAGACACCGGAGAAGGTTAGGGTTACACAAAGTCGGTTACAATGGTAGGAGATCTACATATTCGTATCGCCAAGCTTGCCTTCCACGCCAAGGAAAGTCCCTTCCGAACATGGGACGAAGTCTTCAATCTCGTATTTTCATAGTCCAGGAGTCCGGCTGAAGGTATAGTCCGGCCATCCGGACACCCCCTAATCCAGGACTCCCTCAGTAGCCCCTGAACTAGGCTTCAATGACGACGAGTCCGGCGCGCAGATTGTCTTCGACATTGCAAGGCGGGTTCCTCCTCCAAGTACTTCATAGAAGATTTTGAACACAAAGATAGTGTCCGGCTCTGCAAAATAAGTTTCTACATATTGCCATAGAGAGAATGATATTTACACAAATCTAATCTGCTGACGTATTCCGTAGTGTGTCATCGCCACGGCCAAGCCTTTATTCGAATCGTTTCATTGTCCCACCTCAGCGTGTCATGCAAGGCGGTTTCCTTGGCACGTCTCGTCGAAGCAGAGATCGTGTCCCCTTATTCCGGGATTCTCATCAATATGGGCGTGGGTAACCCAACTGCGCCATTGATTACGGCGCTTCGAGATAAGCGAGTTTTACCAGGCTGGTGGGGACACGTAGTTGCGTCCACCCATATAAGGGGATAAGGATCCACCTTTTCACCTACGCCTTCTTCCTCCTTTGCCTATCCATTTTCGCGCACTCGAGCTCCAGCGCCCAAGTCCGCACTTCCCACCTCAACCTTCTCCAGCCATGTCCGGAGCGGGAGGCAAGTGGATGGTCTCCTCCGTCACGGAGGGACACATCAAAAAACTGAGGAAGGCCAGATACTTGTCTAACGACATCGCGTACCGGCTTCCCGAAGAGGGGCAGCTCCTCCCCACCCCAAGGCCTCATGAGAGGGTAGTATTCCTTCCCCAATTCCTCCGCAGACTAGGCTTTCCTATCCGCCCATTCGTCCGGGGACTCATGTTCTACTATGGCCTGGATTTCCATGATCTGGCCCCGAACTTCATCCTCAACATCTCGGCGTTTATCGTCGTGTGCGAGGCTTTCCTCTGCATCCGCCCCCATTTCGGCCTATGGCTCAAGACTTTCAATGTCAAGCCGAAGGTGGTGCGCGGCAACCAGGCGGAGTGCGGAGGCGCCATGGTGGGCAAGATGCCCAACGTCTTATGGCTCGAGGGCTCCTTTGTGGAGACCCTGAAGGGGTGGCAATCGGGGTGGTTTTACATCACCGAGCCGCGCGACCCTGAGTGGGTCGCAACCCCCGAGTTCTGGTCCGGACCCCCAACGCGGCTCACGTCCTGGAAAGAGAGGGCCTGTCGTGGGGCAGCAAAGGAGAGGTGATTGGACTGCAAACATGCATCCAAACCCTTGTGGACAAGCAGCTCAAGCTTGTCAACGTAGTCCAGGTTATGCTCATCCGCCCGATCCTCCCGTGTCAACAACGGGCCTTCAATCTGTGGGAGTTCAACCCGGCGCAGCACCGAACTCTGAGCAGGCTGTTCGACACGACGTACGAAGATGCCTAGAAGGTGCTTTTCAAGGGCGTCGGGGCTCCCGCATCTGCTACCGAGGATCGCGGATTCATCGCGCAGCGTCACGCTAGCGCGTAAGTTGGTTGTACCTTTTACAGGGTACTAGTTTTTCATAGTTTAACTCTATGCGGGATCTAAGCTCCCTTACCTTTGACAGGATTGGCAGGCAAAGTCCGTACAGATCGACTGTCCGGCTCCTTTGCCCGAAGACCCAGCCGATGCCCGCTTGGCGAAGCTGCTGGTTCCGGCACCCTATGTGGTGCCGGAGAAGAAGGCCACGAAGAAGGCCACGGGGACTCGAAAAAGTGCCCGGCGCCAGGAGGTGTCGGGTTCATCATCCGACAGCTCCAAGGCGCATTCCTCCCGTGGAGACAAGGAGGAGGAAGAAGAGACCTCTCCCCCTCCAGCGGGGGGATAGAAGAAAAGGAAGGCCGCCCTCACTGGGGAGGCCGAAGGGTCCAAGAAGGGGAAAACCCTTCCTTCGGACTACTCCACCAACGCCGACGACGGCGGAGAGGAGTGGCCGCTCAGGGCCAAGCCCCTGGCGAAATCGTAAGTATCCGGATACCGGAGTAATTCATAGTATTCCTTTATTGCACAGCTTTCCCTTATGTCGAATATGATAATGCAGCCCACCCAAAGACCGGCTCGACGCGCCGTCGAGCGGTTCACTGTACTCGTCGGATGTGAATTCGCTTCCGACGGCTACCTCCCCCCGCCCTACGGACGACGCCGAAGTGTTGTCCCGACAGGTTCCTAGCCAGGAGGAGGTGGTCCTGGAGGCGCCGCAAGGCGACCTCCCGGACTCCAGGAGTAAAGGGGATAAACCCCCCCCCCCAGGGTTCCAAGTCTGGCTCTAGGCCGGATGCCGCTCCGGAACCTTCAAAGGTTCCAGAGTCCGGCGGGCGACCTCCTTCCAAGAGGAGCAGGCCCACCATGCCGGTGACCCCCGTCCAACCGGAGGTGCCGGACAATCTGTTGGAGGTGCTCAAAGGCGCCTCCATCGACGAGGAGCACCGCACCATTATGAGTGCGGTGGTCCAGAAGGTTCAGTCCGCCAAGAGCGGACTGACTGAAGCTTGTGCTAGCCTTTTAACAGGCTTTGAGGTAAGTAAAGAATGTGTAAATAATATTACCGCATAGACAGTAGCCCCTGATGCTCTGTTTGGCGTTCGGGAAGAAAAGCCGAATAGAGGATCAAATAAAATTCACAGGAGTCTAACAAAAAGGAGTCAATATGCGTATGTAGGCTTCTCTGCTGGCGTCCGCCGCACTGACTGCGGAAGTGGACACGCTAAAGCAGAACCTCGAGCAGTCCGAGCAAGAGCTTGGGCGTGCCAAGAAGTAGCTCGAGGACAAGGAAGGTAAGAAATACCTTGTTTAAATATATATATAAAAAGTGCAATTGCAAAAAATGACAGGATTATCGTGGCTATTGTAGGGGCCACGTCTGAGGTGGCGACCCTTAAGCAAGCGCTGCTCGAGGCCGAGAAGACGGCGGCCACGGAGCGCACCGAGCGGGAGAAGTATGAGTCCCAGGTTGGCAAGGTGCGGCAAGAGCTCCAGGCTCTCATGAAAAAACATGAGAGTTTGGAGCTTGACTCAAAGACGTGAGCGTCCGAGCTCGCGGTGGCTATTCAAAATGCCAAGTCTGCCAAGGCCGAATCCCAGAAGATCCTCCAGGAGTTGGATGCGGTGAAAAAGATAGCGGCGGGTAAGGCATTCTTTATGCAAAGCAAACACATAAACGTGAGTTACTAGTTACTTGCCCGAATCCGGAGCTCTCTAGGAGCATTCGCAGATCTTCCCCGTAGCGTGTCCGATGCCGCCGCATTCTATCGAGCCAAGGAGGGCAGCTCGACAGAGAAGGTATTCTGGTCTCAGTATGCTGAGGCCGGACACCCCGTGCCCCTGAGCGGCCAGCTGAAGCAACTGGTCGAGCTCCACAAGGCGGCCGAACAGGCCATGAAGGGCCTCATAGTTCGGCTGTGGCCTGGAGAGGCTCTGCCTGGGAGCTATTTCGGGCTGGTGCGGCGGCTGGTGGGGGCCTGTCCAAGGCTCGAAGTCATCAAGCGCTCCGTCTGCATTGAAGGTTCCCGTAGGGCCCTTGCCCGTGCTAAGGTGCATTGGGGAAGCTGGATGCTGAGAAGCTTGTGAAGGACAGGTCACCGCCGGGGAAAGAGCATCGCAAGCCCGAGAATTATTATAAGGATGTTCTGAAGGGTGCCCGCCTTATGGCGGATGAATGTTCTAGGGATGTAATTTTTGAGTAAAACTCGCTCGTTTTGTCCCGTGCGCTGAAAACTTGTTCATATGTGCTAAGCAATGCTGTTGGAATTTAAAATATTACCTTCTGTGCGGCTGTTTATCAATTCTGAGAGATGGCGAGTCGTCGG